>NW_025765203.1:1800000-2000000 GCF_003918875.1 Haliotis rubra | reverse complement strand
TGAAAATGTTCACGGTTTGTATTTTGTCATGATTAAAAGTTGTTACTAAAGCTTAATCAAGCATTGTGAATTTGTTGTATTTTTGCTTTATAATAAAGCATTAACTCGATTATGAGTAATTTTTTGTTAAAATAATCTTCATGCAATGTATTGCAATACATGTTGCAATATATTATTTCGCATCGAAATAGATCGCAATATGAAAATTCTCTGCAATACTCATCCCTAATACAGATCCAGATTAAATCCCCAAAATGACAGGGAGTAATAATCCTATATCTGGTGAGTGAGTGAGTGAGTTAAGCTTTACGCCGCTTTTAGCAATATTCCAGCAATAACACTGCGGGGGACACCAGAAATGTCTATATCTGGTTTAAGGCACTGGATCAGAAATACATTACATCATCATCATCATTATTACTTACTTGGCGCGTTGGCAAATCCAGGACAGATGGCGTTGCATGTAATTCCATAAGGAGCTGCCTCCAGAGCCACGCACTATCAACACAGTCAGTATATATGGGTGAGAGGGATGATGTTTATAACCACTTGTTAAGTAATTTGGTTGCAGAATTGGTGTGATGTTTGTAATTGAAGATGGTAAGTTATTCTCGCCCCTTTTAAACCATATAAATTAAACACAATCAAGTTAAACGTTACATTTGTATTGTAATGCTTCCTATCGGTTGCGCAACGCTATTAACATTTTTTTGTATATAGATCTTCGTGTGACAATATCATGAAGCTTTTGCGGACGGATCCGGACTTTTAACACCTTAATAATTGACTACATCATATTCATGTGCATTAAATAAAGAACAAATTATGTGAGATTTTCTGCTGGCCAGTCGGGATAGCTTTAACAATATGTTACTGACCCGATTCACAATCAGCTAGCATTTGTCCTTCCTTAAGTGGCATTTAGAAGCTGGTATGATAAAGTGGAACACTTTTTATGGATAGACAACTTCTTTGTTGCAGTATAGTAGATGCAACGTTTAGGTGTAGATCCTAACACCGTTATCAACATCAAACGACTCAACCCGGCAATCAACAGAGATCAAGGTTAATACATCCCCACGGCTTACGATCAACTAATCAAGCCTAATCAAGAATAACCCACCCTTTGTCTACTGGCACAACAAGTCTCATGTCAACACACCATACATCAACCTCTTCTATTGTATAAACCAATACCCGCCATGTATATATTTCTCCTTGTGCAAATGTTGTGTATCATTTGCTTGATAACGGTGTTAGGATCTACACCGAAACGTCGCAACTACTACTGCAACAAAGAAGTTGTCTATCCATAAAAAGTGTTCCACTTTAGCATTAGGCACCTATTTCGAACGCTGATCAGGGGTAAGGCACAAACTGACAAGTCGTCGTAGACACAGTTTGGTGAGAGTCGAAGGCACAGAATAAAATGTTGCTCGTGGACATAATCCTCACCCGCCCTCAAACTTGTACACTAACCACTTGGGGGAGTGAGTGAGTTTAGTTTTACGCCGCTTTTACCAATACTCAAGCAATATCACGGCTGGGGACACGAGAAATGGGCTTCGCACATTGTACCCATGTGATCAATCAGGTCTTCGGCGTGATGAGCGAACGCTTTAACCACTAGGCTACACCACCGACCTTTTTTATCTTCAGAAAGACAACGGGTAACGAATGATTATATAAAAAAAGTTTTGAAAAACAAAGCACCACAAAGCCTTGAGTGTAATGTCATGCAAACGTGGTAGCGAATTTTCAGTTCAATTTCTAATTACAAATCGGTGATAAGGTGATCACAAAACACGGAAATACCCGAGAAAGACCGATTAGTCCCGATCTCGAGGCGCAGTACGCCGAGCGACCAGCCAGACTGATGACCCCCATCTGTGACGACATGTTGATGATGCGTCCCCAACCTGCAACATCACGGGAACGATAACTGATATATATATTGCAAAAACCCAAACATCTTTTGTTGAATCTACATACAGAAATGTCCAGTTACCCCAGACTTGACCCCTTTGGGTGGATATCAATCGCACAGGTCTGGACGAATCGGAAGCGACAGTGAATCAATGTCGTAACCAATCCCTCTTACGCATGCGCAACACTCTAGTGCAAACAATTAAAGTTACAAGATTTTTGTGAACGTTCAGCTTAAAGAACACTGGATCAAACTTATAATGTTAAAGTGAGTGAGTCAGCGATATTCCAGCAACATGGCGGCGGTATGTAAATAATCGAGTCTGGACCAGACAATCCAGTCATCCACAGCATGAGAATCAATCTGCGCAGCTGGGATACGATGACATGTGTCAACCAAGTCAATGAGCCTGTATGGCCACCCGATCCCGTTAGTCGGCTCTTACGACAAGCATTGGTTGCCGAAGATCAATTCTGACCCGGATCTTCATGGGCATTGAATTACTGGAAGCATATCTAAACTAACATACAAAATAAAGTACACACCCGGTATTTTGGGGTTAATTTTTAAATTATGACGTAGAATTTTGAAAAGGATGTTTTGACTGTGACAAACATAATGTACGTGTTGCCATAAAACAATATGCTAGCACCGTATACACCTTACCCCTGTCACACACGATTTCAAAGCATTTAAATCTGTATCATGGAAGAACAAATACAATTAATTCACACGTTAGAAACATATGAAAAACGATTGCCATAATCAATAACCTCTGTCATATTTGATTATAGTCACCTCAGTGTCAGAGTCACCGGTGTAAATTTTATTTTACGACCAGCGTAATACATGCAAATCTGACTACCCAAACGTTTCCTCGGGTTTACCAACATTTACCGGTTCAGACATGAAAACGATACGTATTGCGATATGCTGATCGAAAACCGGTATTTTGACATAAGATAAGATAAACTTTATTGTCCCGCAAGGGAAATTTGTTTTGCAATCAAAGAGCCAATACAAGCATATAACAACAAATAATTTAAAGTATATATATACAATGCCAAGCTAATCAGAATATAATGCTGAATTATAACATAATCAAAGTTCATGATATAATAATCACTCGTGCCTCATCATAGATTTCACTATTACAATTTTGAAGGAAGATTTAGAAAGTTTTATGCTGTATGGGACAAATGATTTTGAAGTTCTATTAGTTTTGTAATACATGATTTTGAAACGGCGGCCAGAAGGCAGAAGTTCACAACATTCATTTAAAAAGTGTGATGGATCCAATTGAATGGCCAGAGCTTTCATCTCAACTTTTGACTCATACTGAAAAGGTAGAGGTTCGAAATTGAAGCCGCAAATTTTACTGGATATGTTTACAATTTGTCAAGTTTGTTTTTCTGTGTAAGAGGAAGATTGCCATACCAGGCATGAAAGCAGAAAGTTAAAATACTATTAATGAATGTTTGGTAGAATAATTTTAAGATATTAGTGTCTACATTAAATGATCGTAATTTTCGCAGAAAGAAAAGCCTCTGTTGTGCTTTCCTATGTACACGATGTGAATTTGATTTCCATGAAAGTTTATTATCAATGATAGTACCCAGATATTTATACTCTTCTACTGTTTCTACTTCCTGTCCGTCAATACAAACAGGTTTCAGCTTGTTTTTTTCCGCTTCGGAAGTCAATTATCATTTCATTTGGGGTTTTTTATGTTCAGGGAGAGGAAATTGTCTTTGCACCATGAAGTAAACGCAGCAATATTTTTCCTGTACTCTAACTCCGATTGACGAATAAACCCAACCAAAGCGGCATCATCAGCAAATTTGAAATTCAAACAGGTGGATAAATGTAATATACAGTCATTTGTATAGAGTGTGAAGAGGACAGGGGACAGGACACAGCCTTGGGGAGCACCGGTACTCACAAGATTAACGTCAGAAAGCGTTGAATTGACCCGAACACGTTGAGGTCGGTTAATTAAGAAGGCCTCTACCCACTTGATTATGTTACTATTATTCATACATTCGGAAAACTTCGTACTTTCGGCAATCTGCGGATATTTCCGTTTTTAACACCGGAAGTCATTCGTTTGTTGTTGAATGGCGACCCCAACAACGAACAATGTATTGTGGTGCCAAATACTAGGAAACAACTTCAGTATGGCAGCATTTGGGGTTGAAAAAGTTCACGGTAGATGGAACTATTAATAAGTGTAAAGCGATATGTGATGTGTATTGAAGTGAAATTCTCAGGCGGGACGATTATAAGTTTTTATTCAAGCTTAATCCAGCATAGTGATTTTGTTCTGTTTTTTGCTTTACAATCAATCATTAACTCGATTATACGTAGTTTCTGGTTAGAGAAAACCTCCTTGCAATATATTGCAATACATATCTCAATATATGCTTTCGCATCGCAATATATCACAATATGAAAATTCTCTGCAATACCCACCCCTACCAGAAACGAACACTCCATAACATGTAGGAATCATGCAACATCCAGGAGTAAGATTACAAAAATCCACGCTATTAATTTTGACCCGGAAGCGAAATAGGAGAATATAGTGCCTTGTTTAAATGGGCTGTTCTGTCTGTGCTAATTTTTTCAGGGCGATTTGTGGTAGCTTAAATGAAAGGTGAGACATTGTACTTTATTGCAAAATTTATTGGTCCACAATCTGCACATGGTATTGACACCAGCCTTCCATGATTTGACCCCAAGTTCAAAGTTGTTTAGTGTGTTTCGGGCTCGAAACCTCCGGTGCCATTGTTGACAGTGGACAGCAAAATTGAGATGGTCGACCCAGGCCGACATTTTGCTGTTTAAGTGGCAAGTGGCAGGTTGGTCAGCATGCAACACTGAGGAGAACAGCCTACGACCGATATTATTTATGGTGGACTGGCATGTAACTGTAGATAGCCAATAAGAAAAATAATTGTGGTCTGAGTATCATCCAATTTAGACACACAAATCGATCGGTAACGAGGAAACAAAGTTAGTTATATCAAAGGCGACCTTACATCCTCAACTATGCACATAGATATATTGTATGGCAGTAAAAGGTTTTATATTTATTAGTTTGGCTCAATGAATACTTTAAAAGGCTTCCGCATATTTAGGAAAGCTGTTATCACGATATTCACCTTTTTTCTTCATTCCCGGGAGGAAGTGTTTGATGAGGAGGAAGGGTGACGTCACAGACACCGCCATGACGTCATTCCACTTGTCAAGAGGTAGCTCCTCTACCGGCGCGTTGTAGATAGTCCCTGCAAGATGGCAATATGGTTTGGGATATTCTAAAGCTAGTAGCTGTGGTAATAAGGTAACATTCAATACATTTCCTTAACATTACACAGACTAACCTTGACAGCGGTCTTGAGACAAAGGAACACTTATCGAGTCAACCGATATTGTGAGTAAGTGAGTGAGTTTAGTTTTACGCCGCTTTTAGCAGTATTCCAGCGTCAATAGAACTGTGCATCAGTTAGCCCTGAACGAGGATTGTTAATTTAGGTCACCGACCCCGTCGCTTTTATTAAATTTGGCATTTTAGAAAAGAAATACAGTTCGCTCTTCCTCGATGTATAGTTGAATAAAGTACACTTTTGCCCTAAACTATTATAGTTCTCGTGCTTTACCTATAATAGTTCATTGATGACGTAATGCAAAAAGTGTACATTATCGTCTGATAAAGAACTGTCTGCGACTTTGATCTTTCACCGAAGCATCCTAGAATTAAGAAATACGGTTGGCTCTAACCCATGTATAGGTGAGGTGAGGTGAAATTGGGTTTAACGTCGTGCTTGAGAATATTTCGCTCATATGACGACGTGCATGCGTGTGTATGCGTATGTGCGGCTGCTTGTACTAGCCCAGACTGAAGCTGGTTTTATAGTGCTAACCCACTGAAATACCATGCCACAGTGAAGCATGAATACCCCACTCAGACACATTATACTGACTCCGAGCCGACCAGTCCTTGTTGTACCCATCAATGCCGAGCGCCAGGCAGGGACCAACAAGTACCATATTTTAACGTCTTTTGTTATGATGCGGTCGGGGATCGAACTGTTCATGAACAACAAGATATCCGCGACCTTATTTGCTAAGTTCCGGGCGGAACGCTCCAACGAGACTGTTGAGTGTACACCACGGAGAAATACGGTCCCCATGTATAGTGTTACAGAGCACACTTTCGCCATGAAATATTATATTTAAAGCACGGGGAGGCTTGTTTGTCTGGCCAGTTCTTGATTCCGCCGTCAGAAAGCTTAAAAATATTGTTGAGTGTGTCGTAAACAAAATAGCGCATACTCATTATCCATGTTGTCACATTCACAAGATTAAAAAATGTATTAAAAAGCACACACGTGATAAATAAAAACGTGTTCACATTGTTATGATTCCTACTGATTTTCTCATCGAAGATGAAACGTTTTACCTGCATTATTGACCAGTATGTCCACTCCATCCGGGTATAGCGTGGTCACTCTATCACAGAATCCCTGCACGGACTCGGCAATCCTGAGATCGACTGGGACAAAGTCTACTCTGCTTGTGTACTTACTGAAAGAGGCCAAACTTTACATATACTGCTCAA
This sequence comes from Haliotis rubra, assembly GCF_003918875.1. Taxonomy (NCBI): domain Eukaryota; kingdom Metazoa; phylum Mollusca; class Gastropoda; order Lepetellida; family Haliotidae; genus Haliotis; species Haliotis rubra. Next base: position 1,993,452 of record NW_025765203.1, on the reverse strand, counting down.
AAGAAGTTAAGGACCGTGTAATTCTCTCATAATGCGATAGTTAGTGTGTAATGAAATGAAAGAATACCAGTAGCAGTATGAAACAGTCAGATGTTCCTTCATGCATTTTGCGTAGTGTTTAAGATCCGTTTAAGATCCGTGAAGATCTGGCTTAGTATTGGTTTTCAGCAACCTATGGTTGTGGTAACGGGATCGATCGCATAGTCAGATTCGCTAACTTGGCTGACACATGTCATCTTTTCCCAGTTGCGTAGAACGATGCTCATGCTGTTGATCACTGGATTATCTGGTCCAGAATTGACTTTTTACAGACTGCCGCCATATAGCTGGAATATTGCTGAGTGTGGCATCATCTGAAATGATTACACATTCGTATGAACGTTTCTCATAATTTGAATAATGTTTTGTTAACTTTGATATATATAGACATTTTGATAACTTGTATAATATTTATACAATTTCTTAAGCGATGCTGTGTGTAAATTCTGGAGATTTTTATTCACCTTTTGAAATCGTTGACAATAGAGTCTATCAACTCTTGACTACCTAGTCCAGTAAGAATTATCGAACATCCTTTCGCTGCAAGCTGATTGGCTATGCCTAAGCCGAACCCGGATGTTGACCCGGTTACCAGCGCAACCTTGCCTTCCATGACTTCAAAAGTTCTGCATACGAAACAAGTATTGTGTGAGTATTTTGAGTTGATATCTTATTCATTTCAAACAACGGACCAAAGGATGAAGAAAAGAACAGTATGCTACTTGCAAGATAACCGCTCCGTTTCTTTGTTAAGTGCCATGAGATTAGAATAAATCTCCTTTAACCAATGTTTGTCAAAAGAGACGACTAAATGGATCGAATGATCGCACTCAATTAAATGATTGTGTGGCTGACACACAGGCTGACATCATGGAGCATTATTCATAATATCACTTATCGGATTGACCTCAATACTTACAGGCCATTACATATATGCTGAACAACATTATAAACGAACCACTAAAATGCACCGACGATGCTCAGAAATCATGGGTACATTTCAGTCTGAAGGGCATATTTCATATTATATGGGTGGTGCGTTTTTAATGTTGTTCAGTATAGTTGTAGCTGGAGTGTTACTTTGAGTGAGTGAGTGGGTTTGGCTTACGCCCCACCCCACCCCTTTGGTGTGTGTGCCTGCGTGTGCGCGCGTGTGTGTGAGTGTGCGTGCGTGCATGTGAGTGTGGGAGGGGGGTGCTCTCTCTCTCTCTCTCTCTCTCTCTCTCTCTCTCTCTCTCTCTCTCTCTCTCTCTCTCTCTCTCTCTCTCTCTCTCTCTCTCTCTCTCTCTCTCTCTCTCTCTCTCTCTCTCTCTCTCTCTCTTCTAATATCAACCAGCCGATCACATTTGTCAGCTCTTACGACCACGGGGAAAAAGTAGACAAAACGAAAAACGGTCATGGTAGCAAAAATAAGCAATTATGAGTCAGTGGTTCCATCCCTGGCCGCATCATACCAAAACACTTTGAGAAATGGGACTTGATGTTACCAGTCCTGGTGTCCGCCATTTTGGTGATAACATAACGACTGTTCGGCTCTGTGTCCCTGTACTGTGTTTGAGCGGGCTAGCACTATAACAACAGCATAAGTACAGACTTGTAAAACAGGTGCACTCACGTGCATGCACGTCTTGATATTAAAACAATGAAGTTGAAAGGGACGTGAATTATGTACCTCACCTTCACACATGAAGCATCGCGGACAATCAAGAACAGCGTGCCAGGGAAAATCACCCATCCTTCGTTACTCGCAGAAAGAAGGTTCACGAATCCCCTTAAATATTACTGAGACTTATAGTTAACGAAACACGTACCGTCTTGGCGAAATAACTGTCAATGCATGTATTCCTTCGTCAGTCAAAACGTGCCACCAAAATCAGGCCTTCAGCAAGATAGCGCCCTGACCTTTGATATCTTTGTCCGACTTTCTCCCATACAAATTGTTCTATATGTAAATACACGTACTTAACGGTTCGCTTGTACAAACAACGTGCTTCATTTGCGTATATAGTTACATATATTACTTCGAAAATGCAAGCGTTTTATCATTTCCATTGTAACGGAGATGAAATCTATCATCAAAAATTTAATTTTACTCCCGTACCGACAAGGTGGTATTTTAGCCTTGTATATTGGTATATAGCGTTGCTCACAAAATTCATCTTGTTTACAACTATTACAATTAGTCGTCTGTCTATCCCTCTTGCAAGTGCATCGCTGCGATAGTTTAATCAGGTTATAGGGAAGGCTCATTCTGGTTTTAGGGGGAATCAGGTTATACCATTTAAGCGTCATTGTTTGACAGAATTACTGAAAAGCTCTTTGTCTTGAATTGACGATTTTGAATACATATGCCACAGCCGTGACCATGCATTTCAGTACAGATAAATACGGCCCCAGTTCTCAGGATTTTATCATGGGTTATTAAAACGTAGTCTGTTGTCTGAACGTGTATTGTCATGAGTAACTGCACGGAACAGTTGTCGGTAATATACTATTTGTGACGCCGTAAACACTGGTTTCCTGAATGCGGATTTTATTGACGTGTTTGGTTATTGCAGAGAACATATATTAATAAACCTTTATTATATGGTATCTGGTTATTGTGATGAGTGCATGTGTACTGTTTCAGTGTGAATGCAATTTGTGAACTTGATCTGTATGTTTAATATTATTAATAATCAGGAGTGTTACATAATAAAGCTATTGAGGAAACGTATATATTGTCTGCATTGTGTATTCGTGATCAACTAATTGTTTCACAGCATATGAACGTAATCTGCCGAATAGGCTTATTGCACATACATTGGCGTGAGTGAGTCAGAGTTATGCCTGTCGAAAGAGGCGACTAACGGGATCGGGTGGTCAGGCTCGCTGACTTGGTTGACACATGATGATAGGGATATACTTCTAGATGTTTTACATGACACTAACCACTATAAGCAATCACTCCAATGATAAGGATATACTTCTAGATGTTTTTACATGACACTAACCGCTATAAGCAATCACTCCAATGATAAGGATATACTTCTAGATGTTTTACATGACACTAACCGCTATAAGCAATCACTCCAATGATAAGGATATACTTCTAGATGTTTTACATGACACTAACCGCTATAAGCAATCACTCCAATGATAAGGATATACTTCTAGATGTTTTACATGACACTAACAGCTATAAGCAATCACTCCAATGATAAGGATATACTTCTAGATGTTTTACATGACACTAACAGCTATAAGCAATCACTCCAATGATAAGGATATACTTCTAGATGTTTTACATGACACTAACCGCTATAAGCAATCACTCCAATGATAAGGATATACTTCTAGATGTTTTACATGACACTAACCGCTATAAGCAATCACTCCAATGATAAGGATATACTTCTAGATGTTTTACATGACACTAACCGCTATAAGCAATCACTCCAATGATAAGGATATACTTCTAGATGTTTTACATGACACTAACCACTATAAGCAAACCAATGCTATACTTCTAGATGTTTTTTACACCCACCGCTACCGCAAATAAAATGATGGATATAAGTTGATATTATGGCACTAACTGAGTGACCTGTCTAAACCGGCACCCCACGGGACCGAAATAAAATGTCGCAGACAAGGTGCCATCAATTGACGATCATTTTCCCACATTACCCGTTTAGTCGCAGTTGAGTACCCATCAATCAAACCAGAATGGCGGGACTTAATTGACACATGACACATGCACTTCGCCACTAACTTTGAACTGTTTGATTTTGTGGCGCGTCTTCGCTATAGGCATTTAGGCTTGCCTTAAACCATTTGATGCAAATTGTACTATAAAAACACTCAATGATAAGGTACAATTTTACATGACACAACTACTTTTAGAAATCATTATGAGAGGAAATGCTTAGATTTTCAATTATTTAGAGTTTCAACTATTATCAAGCAGCGTAACATGATGTTACATGTAATTTTAACAGTGTGAGCCTTTATACACTCTTCAAAGAAAGAAACGCGTTTTCAGCAGTTCATTTCGTCATTTAGGCAATTCCTGTGTTTGAATCCCTATAATCATGTCGTGGTTGTTGTGTATTGCGCGCAAACGCATCCGAAAATGTGTTTGTAAACGTTTGTCATACAAAATTAAAATGATACATGAAAAGTGTATGCAGAAAAAGCTTTCAACGTAATGCACGTGCAATGTGTTGGACACATAAGTAAAGACATCGACTATAAAAGGCCAAACCAAATTTACCATTTCATTACGAAATTTATGAGGTAAACGAAGAATGCTACTGACCGAAATATCGCAATTGGACGTTTGGAAGCAGGGGAGCCCCAGTCTGCCGATGCAAAACACTTCACCACAGCACCATATTTCGATTATTACATCGATATAACTGCTTCAATTAGACCCAAGATCGTCCCAAAAGTGGAAGAACAGAGTGACCACTCCTGCTCAGGACCGATTCATCCGGGTATTTCACCTACGTCACCCATTTGCTACAAAAACGGACACTGCAAGACAGGTGCCTGGTCTTCGAAGAATTTCTTACCAAACCATCAGAAATCGTCTGAAAGATGTGGGGACTCGAGAATATTGAACAAAAGTTGGACCTGACTACACCGACAACGACGTGTCGATTGGTGGAACCGGGTATAGGCATGGAACCTGGGAAAAGCATGGAACGCGTTTGGTTCGTGTCCTGCAACGACGGAATGGGAGACAACGTGTCTATCGACGTCGACACGAAGTCAGTCTTACGGCAAGTCGCTACATCGACCAAATCCTGCGACCTCACACTTTTTAACTAACAGCTTTAAACTATATTCAAAGACATCCTAAATGCAAACAATATATAATCTATTCAGATTCTCTTTCGTGCCTTCAGGCTATTAAAAATCTTTGTTGCAAACATCCACGTTTAATTGAAATTATTGAATTATATAATGATCTTGCTACTGGCCAATACGACATCGTCTTTTGTTGGTAACCCAGCCACGTTGGCATTTCTGGGAACACAATGGCCGATCTTGCTGCTAAGGCAGCACTCAACGAATCTGTGACACCACTTCTGTTCCCATACTCTGATTACAAAGCTGCTATTAGATCTTATATTCGTGATCTGATGCAAAAAGAAGTGGGACACCCAAGTAGGTATCAATAAAACCAACTATCGGGTCCACCTACTTGGGTTGTCAGTCCAGATTTGAAGAGGTCATCATACGACGATGTCGTATTGGCCACACAAGATATACTCATGAGTACCTATTAAAAGGCAAGGATCCTCCGTTTTGTATCCCTTGTGATGAAAGAATCACGGTCAAGCATGTCTTGCTTGACTGTGTTGAATATTCCATCACAAGGGATAACTATTTCAAATCACGAACCATAAAGGATCTTTTTACCAATATAAGTTCTCATTTAATTATTGCATTTTTAAAAGAATTAGACTTGTTAACTGATTTGTAAAAAGATACATATTTTATTATTGGTAGTTTAGATTAGTAACTGAGATTGTTAGTGGCTGTACCCTCAAAGGGGGTTGACGTAGCGTAAAATTATTATCCTCCTGAGAAGGTACTTAAGTCCCGAAACATTTAAAGGAAATTTCAATTTACCAGCTGTTTTAAATGTAGTATTCTTGTCATTTTAATTTTGGCTAAATTTGACTTCAATCGCCAGCGGCTGAAGGGATGATATAAATCCAACTAGGTCCATGCAGGTAGCAAAAGTACTGTAAGTCATCGTGGTCCCTAGTTTGGTGATGTACCTTCAGTTGTTGGCGATCTATAGCCTGTTTTTATATTGTGTTGTCCCCTATAGTTAGAATGTTTTAAATATAATTACTAGTCTTACATGTATATCTGTGATATTCTAGTTGTTTTTATGTCCTTCGATGACAGATTATTACGTTATACATTTATTGATTTGCCTATTGATATCAACTGTTCTCGTCACGATAGGGCTGCAATATTGCCGATGTGACGTTAAACTTTAACTCACTCACTCACTCGCTTTTTAACTGACAGAGAGAGCTGTTTCAACACGACAACGCTCGACCCCACACAGCTCGTGTAACAGGTGCCTATTTCGCCAATGCAAACGTCAATATCCTTCCCTGGCGTTCCAAATCCCCTGATCTGAACCCGATGGAGCATGTATAGGACGAATTTGATCGACGCGTTCGTAAACGTCACCATCGCCCTCAGACACTTGGGGAACTTGCCAACGCGTTGCAGGAGGAATGGCAAAGAATTCCCCAAGCAAAAATCCGACGACTTGTGCAATCCCTTCCAAGGCGGTGTTGAGCAGTGACGGCTGCAAGGGGTGGTGTCACCAGGTACTGACCTGAACGCCCCCTTCTGTCCACACATGTGCAGTGGGGGAACTGGCTTAATGCTGACAATGACAACAATACATATGTTTACCCGTGTGTAGAATTTCCTTCATCTATGTTCAAGCTTAATCAGCTAATGTACACTTAAATACGATTAATAGTAAATTAATACATTTCCTTATTTTTAGCATGTGAGTTTCTTTTTTTGAAGAGTCTATTATTCTCTACACATTATCGAAAACGTGGGTAAAACTCAGAAAAACTAAAGATATCCTAATACGGCGATGTGAATTTGGATCCTATATGCTGGTCTGATTGTACCTATGAACGCGTTACCGTAATATCCCCAAGTAAGTACAATCATAAAATAGATAAAACACACAATATACAAAACCAATAACTTACAATTACCAGTACAACCAGAAATTATTGAGAATTTCAAGATTGTAAATGTTTTATTTTTTTCACTCATTACTCACGTATTAAATGTGAATATTAGCAGAACGTAATTCCTGATTCAAAGACAGGTGAACAGTTAGTATTTTGTCAAATCACCATGGGCAGCAATGCAGGCTTCAATGCGGCGGGGCATACTACTGATCAAAGAAGTTAGAGAGTCGTTGTCCATGCTGTCCCAATATCGGACCACCTCTTCTTTCATTTCAGCAATATTTGTCAGATTTGTCTTATTGACACTTTCCTTCATAAGTCCCCAAACATTTTCTACTGGATTTAGGTCAGGGCTATAGCTTGGCCAACCTAATAATGTCATATTTTTGGGTCCGAAACCAGGCCTGTAAATGCTTTGAACGATGTTTTGGGTCGTTGTCCTGCTGGAAAATCCAAAATTTCCATAGAACTCTTGAGCAGATGGAAGTAAATGTCCCTCGAGAATATCTGTGTACCGCTCACTGTTCATATTCCCTTCAAATACACAGAGGGGCGTTGCCCCTATCACAGATATGCAACCCCACACGTTAAACTTCAGACTGTACTTTGGGCGCTGATACAAGGTTTTTCAGTTTGTGTGGTCCAGAATTTCAGTGTATTAGGAAACAGTCAGACAGAACTTTCATCTGAGAAAAATCACATTGTCCCAGTTAAAATTTCTATGCTGTAAGCACCGGTTCAACCTTCGCTCCTATTGTTCAGGTTTCATGATCGATGATGGAATTCCTCGACTTTTCTGCCAACCCATTCGGAGTCAGTATAATGTGTTTGAGTGGGGTATTCATGCTTCACTGCGGCATGGTATCTCAGTGGGCTAGCACTATAAAACCAGCTTCAGTCTGGGTTAGTACAAGTAGCCGCACATACAAATACACACGAATGTACGTCGTCATATGAGCGAAATATTCTCAAGCACGACGTTAAACCCAATTCCACCACCACCACCATTCCACCATCTATTCCTCCTCCCAATTCTTCCACCTTACTTCCACTACCCTTCATCCCACCACCCGTCCATCCTTCCACCATCCGTCCTTCCTCCACCATCCGCCCTTCCTTCTTCCTTCCTTCCTTCTTCCTTCCTTCCTTCTTCCTCCTTCCTTCCTTCCTTCCTTCCTTCCTTCCTTCCTTCCTTCCATTCCTTCCTTCCTTCTTCCTTCCTTCCATTCCTTCCTTCCTTCCTTCCTTCCTTCCTTCCTTCCTTCCTTCCTTCCTTCCTCCCTTCCTTCCCTCCTCCTTTTCCTTCCTTCCTTCCATTCCTCTTTCCTTCCTTCCTTCCTTCCTTCCATTCCTCCTTCCTTCCTTCCTTCCTTCCTTCCATCCTTCTTCTTCCTTCCTTCCTTCCTTCCTCCTTCCTTCCTTCCTTCTCTTCCTTCCTTCCTTCTTTCCTCCTTCTTCCTTCCTTCTTCCTTCATTTCCTTCCTCCTTCTTTCCTTCCTTCCTTCTTCCACCTTCTTCTTCCTTCCTTCCTTCCCTCTTTCCTTCCTTTCTTCCTTCCTTCCTTCTCCTTCCTTCCTTCCTTCCTTTCTTTCCTTCTTTCCTTCCTTTCTTCCTTTCTTCCTTCCTTCCTTCCTTCCTTCCTTCCTTTCCTTCCTTCCTTCTTTTCCTTCCTTCCTTCCTTCCTTCCTTCCTTCCTTCTTCCTTCCTTTCCTTCCTTCCTTCTCCTTCCTTCCTTTCTTCCATTCCTTCCTTTCCTTCCTTCCATTCCTTCCTTCCAACAACAAACTAAACACTATTTATACTATTTACACTATTTTACTATGTCATTTCTTAATTTTCTTTATTTTTCGGCCCTTTTTTCGGCCTTTTTGACTTTTCATTTTGGCCCATTTGACCTTTAGCCTCGGTCCTTTTGACTTTACTTTTCGGCCCTTTTGACTACAACCCCCTTACATCTTCCTCCACCTCCCTTCCTTACATCTTCATTCCTTCCACCTCCCTTCCTTACACCTTCATTCCTTTCACCTCCCTTCCTTATACCATAATTCCTTCCATCTCCCTTCTTTACACTTCCCTTCTTTACACCTCCCTTCTTTACACCTCCCTTCTTTACACCTCCCTTCTTTACACCTCCCTTCCTTATACCTTCATTCCTTCCACCCCCTTCCTTACACCTTCATTCCTTCCACCTCCCTTCCTTACACCTTCATTCCTTCCACCTCCCTTCCCTATACCTTCATTCCTTCCACCTCCCTTCTTTACACTTCCCTTCTTTACACCTCCCTTCATTACACCTCCCTTCTTTACACCTCTCTTCCTTCCACCTTCATTCCTTCCACCTCCCTTCCTTCCACCTAATTTCCTTCCACCTCCCTTCCTTCCACCTCCCTTCCTTCCACCTTCATTCCTTGCACCTCCCTTCTTTACACCTCTCTTCCTTACACCTTACCTCCTTACACCTTCCTGCCTTACACCTTCCTTCCACCTCCCTTCCTTTCACCCTCCTTACTGCTTTACTATGCACTATCAATCCATCATGTGGTCTTTGAGGAGTGGAATCTTGAAGAAAAGAGACATCATCGTGTCGTGTTCCATAACATTGAAAACATAGGTATTCCATGTATTCCGAAACATAAATATATGCAAAACCTTTTTCACAAAGGGACCTTCTACACGGACAAAGATCCTGCAGAGCATGTGTTCAGCCTTATCGAGGTTTTCCCCACAGATACTAATTTTAACTTTGCTTGTTATTTGTCAGAATGTTGTTTACAATACTGTCCCTTCTTATTTATTTGTTCATTTAGTCGTTCCATAGTTATCAATGACCAGATACTGAACAGGGGGCGCTCCGTCGTCAGGGCGTGTTGTTGTCTCCCCTACTTTGGATTGGTTCAGGAACTTGCGCAGTGTTGCTGTAAGATTTGCATTGCCATTCTGCTCAAAGGTCTTGTTGTAATTGGAGTCTTCATCTCTTAAGCGGTCAATTTCTAGAAGATATCTGGTACTGCCATAATCTGTCTTACCCTCTCTCCCCATGGGTGGCTTCAGCCATTTTGGTAATATCCCTTCAATGAATATGACAATGGACAATCTCTGAAGCCACAAGAGCTTGTTTGAATTCTCGACACTTTCGCATGTGGTGGACATAATGGCGATGAGGATGTTGAGGAGAAATATCTGGATGACTATCACCGAAACAGCAAAAACTAGGACAGATCCCTGGCTCGATTCTTCAAGTTGTTCTAACTGTCCTTGACCAGTCATCAGACTGAACGTGGTTAGTAGGCTGACAGAGAAGTTACCAAACATCTCAGGACGAGTTTCCGCAAACGAGCTGTGCAATGCGCTTGTAAATCCTACTATCATTATGAAAATGATTGGTATAAATTTTACCATATCTCCAAAGAGGACCTTTTGTAACATCAGTGTTATGTAGCTCAAAGGATTGATTCCACGCAGGAAGAAAGTTGTTGACCACCAACCAAGGATCAATGCTATTACCAGACAATAATTGTTTGTAACAGTTCCAACATTCCACGACGCGTCTATCAGTAATGCAAAACCAAATAGCACAAAAATGCATCGGTACACTCCATTGTGATGCAGTTTTGTTAGATGGAAGGGTTGCCAAGAAATACAACTTCTGTGGAACTCAAGAATTATATAGAGGAGACTTATGACGATTGAGAAGATACTCAAACCCACCAAGGTTTGTTTCTGTGCCGTGTCTGGATTCATGATGGCGTCAACTTTCAGATCCAAATGCCAGGTTAGGATGCTCATTAGTGCCAGGTGAAGAACGAGGAAAAGGTAGTAGACGAGCGAGTACCGCTTCCACTTCAGGAACAAAACTTCTTGGACTGTGTAGTTGTTCAGAAACGCAAATGCCGTGGTTGACTTTAAACCGCAAATGTTTTCCAAAATACTCTGGTTCGTATTTTGTCTCCGATTCTTGCAATAGCTTACAATCCATGTGTCCTGCTTGCCTTTAGACAATCCTTCAGCTCTGTGTTCTGTGTTCCTGTAGTCAGGTGACATCTGCAGAACGGCTCTATCCCAGGTTGCCTTATCAAGCTCTGTTATATCACATTCGTAGATATCAAAAACGCCGTCGTGACTAGAGAAGAACTTGTATGCATCCTTCAGTTCAAGGATGTGACTAAACACGTTGTCCAGACCCAGCTCAGCAGCAAGATGGAGTGCAGTTTGTTTTCGGGCATTTTCTCGTTGTACAGTTTGTCTGTTATTCCTTTGGTTCTGCTGTGCCAACTTGTCAAACATCCTCAGAATATCAGGCTCTTTTTCTGGGTAGAAAGATGCGTACAGGACCATCGAGTGAAAAACTGTATTCCCACAACTGTCCGAGTCATTTAGATCAGCGCCATTTTTAAGAAGAAGGTCAACTATAGTTTCATTATTATCCAAAGCAGCAATGGACAAAGGCGTCCCTCCTAACATAACGGTACCTCTTAATTTCTTTCCGGAAACTTTACGTTCTATCGCCTCGTGGTGCATGCCTTTATCTTTGAGTGAGACAATCATGGCTTCCACTAGATCTTGCCCATCACCCGTGTAAGGATTGGCCTTGGCTATGGCAATGTGGAAAGGCGTCTGTCCACGATAGTCCTCATCCTTTCTATCACAGTTGATTAAACCTGGATCACATTCAAATATTTTCTTGGCAACTTCATTCCTCTGACAGCTGACGGCAATATGAAGCAGAGACTCTCCGGAATCTGACTCTTGTAGTCTTTTATGCTTTGTCTTCTCCCTACCATTAAATCTGTAGCTGGTTAGTCTGTCTCTGTTCTTAGTCTTTTCTTTGTTCTTCCCCAAGTTCTGACTTAAAGATTTAATCAAATCGTCTTCTCCCACAGTCTTGTCCATTAATTCCAATACAAAGTCCAACATGAAATCTCTTCCCTTACGTGACATCTTTCCCGCTTCAGAGTTGTAATTTCTGGAAATAAACCAAACAGCAGCCTGTAAGTTTTTGTCCCATTCCCTTTCCTAACGTTCATGAAAGAAAATTGGATATTGCCCACATGTGAGGTTACAGAAAGAAGAAATGTCTAATACAGATTTTTCTTCTGTGACCATGCTGGTAAGAGGCAACAAACGGGATCGGGTGGTTAGGCTCGCTGACTTGGTTGAAATATGTCATCGTATCCCAGTTGCGTAGATCGATGCTCATTCTGTTGATCACTGGATTGTCTGTTCCAGACTCGGACAGACTTTTTTACTGACCGCCGCCATATAGCTGGAATATTGGTGAGTGTGGCGTAAAACTAAACTCACTCACTCAGTGTCTAAGGTGGAACCCGGACAAACAAGAATAACGAATCCATTGACATTTCTTTTTATATCAAAGGATTAAACATCCCGTTAAAACTTTATCCACACGTCAGACAATTAGGATGACTGAGGACACTGCATACAGTCGTGGCTCTCTTAATAGAAATTAATAAACCGTTCAATCATAGGAAACTTCCTTAGTCTAGATTAATCGGACAGGATGCTTTCGTCGGGAAGTGTTATTATACAACCCAGACATCATGCAGTCACAACTTCCAGTAATGATAAACGATGTCAAGCTCAGACCCAGACATCATGCAATCACAACTTCCAGTAATGATACAAAAAGTCAAGCTCAGAGCCAGACATCATGCAGTCACAACTTCCAGCAATGATGCAAGAAGTCAAGCTCAGAGCCAGATATCATGCCAGTCACAACTTCCAGCAATGATGCAAGAAGTCAAGCTCAGAGCCAGACATCATGCAGTCACAACTTCCAGCAATGATACAAGAAGTCAAGCTCAGAGCCAGACATCTTCCAGTCACAACTTCCAGCAATGATGCAAGAAGTCAAGCTCAGAGCCAGACATCATGCAATCACAACTTCCAGCAATGATGCAAGAAGTCAAGCTCAGAGCCAGACATCTGCCAGTCACAACTTCCAGCAATGATGCAAGAAGTCAAGCTCAGAGCCAGACATCATGCAATCACAACTTCCAGCAATGATGCAAGAAGTCAAGCTCAGAGCCAGACATCATGCAGTCACAACTTCCAGCAATGATGCAAGAAGTCAAGCTCAGAGCCAGACATCATGCAGTCACAACTTCCAGCAATGATGCAAGAAGTCAAGCTCAGAGCCAGATATCATGCAATCACAACTTCCAGCAATGATGCAAGAAGTCAAGCTCAGAGCCAGACATCTTCCAGTCACAACTTCCAGCAATGATGCAAGAAGTCAAGCTCAGAGCCAGATATCATGCAGTCACAACTTCCAGCAATGATGCAAGAAGTCAAGCTCAGAGCCAGACATCTTCCAGTCACAACTTCCAGCAATGATGCAAGAAGTCAAGCTCAGAGCAAGACATCATGCAGTCACAACTTCCAGCAATGATGCAAGAAGTCAAGCTCAGAGCCAGATATCATGGAGTCACAACTTCCAGCAATGATGCAAGAAGTCAAGCTCAGAGCCAGACATCTTCCTGTCACAACTTCCAGCAATGATACAAGAAGTCAAGATCAGAGCCAGACATCTTCAAGTCACAACTTCCAGCAATGATGCAAAAAGTCAAGCTCAGAGCCAGATATCATGCAGTCACATCTTCCAGCAATGATACAAGAAGTCAAGCTCAGAGCCAGACATCTTCCTGTCACAACTTCCAGCAATGATGCAAAAAGTCAAGCTCAGAGCCAGATATCATGCAATCACAACTTCCAGCAATGATGCAAGAAGTCAAGCTCAGAGACAGATATCATGCAATCACAACTTCCAGCAATGATACAAGAAGTCAAGCTCAGAGCAAGACATCTTCCAGTCACAACTTCCAGCAATGATGCAAGAAGTCAAGCTCAGAGCCAGACACCATGCAATCACAACTTCCAGCAATGATGCAAGAAGTCAAGCTCAGAGCCAGACATCATGCAGTCACAACTTCCAGCAATGATGCAAAAGGTCAAGCTCAGAGCCAGACATCTTCCAGTCACAACTTCCAGCAATGATGCAAGAAGTCAAGCTCAGAGCCAGATATCATGCAGTCACAACTTCCAGCAATGATGCAAGAAGTCAAGCTCAGAGCCAGACATCATGCAGTCACAACTTCCAGCAATGATGCAAGAAGTCAAGCTCAGAGCCAGACATCATGCAATCACAACTTCCAGCAATGATGCAAGAAGTCAAGCTCAGAGCCAGACATCATGCAATCACAACTTCCAGCAATGATGCAAGAAGTCAAGCTCAGAGCCAGACATCATGCAGTCACAACTTCAGCAATGATGCAAGAAGTCAAGCTCAGAGCCAGATATCATGCAGTCACAACTTCCAGCAATGATGCAAGAAGTCAAGCTCAGAGCCAGACATCATGCAGTCACAACTTCCAGCAATGATGCAAGAAGTCAAGCTCAGAGCCAGACATCATGCAGTCACAACTTCCAGCAATGATGCAAGAAGTCAAGCTCAGAGCCAGACATCATGCAATCACAACTTCCAGCAATGATACAAGAAGTCAAGATCAGAGCCAGACATCTTCAAGTCACAACTTCCAGCAATGATGCAAAAAGTCAAGCTCAGAGCCAGATATCATGCAGTCACATCTTCCAGCAATGATACAAGAAGTCAAGCTCAGAGCCAGACATCTTCCTGTCACAACTTCCAGTAATGATGCAAAAAGTCAAGCTCAGAGCCAGATATCATGCAATCACAACTTCCAGCAATGATGCAAGAAGTCAAGCTCAGAGACAGACATCATGCAATCACAACTTCCAGCAATGATACAAGAAGTCAAGCTCAGAGCAAGACATCTTCCAGTCACAACTTCCAGCAATGATGCAAGAAGTCAAGCTCAGAGCCAGACACCATGCAATCACAACTTCCAGCAATGATGCAAGAAGTCAAGCTCAGAGCCAGACATCATGCAGTCACAACTTCCAGCAATGATGCAAAAGGTCAAGCTCAGAGCCAGACATCTTCCAGTCACAACTTCCAGCAATGATGCAAGAAGTCAAGCTCAGAGTCAGATATCATGCAATCACAACTTCCAGCAATGATGCAAGAAGTCAAGCTCAGAGCCAGACATCATGCAGTCACAACTTCCAGCAATGATGCAAGAAGTCAAGCTCAGAGCCAGACATCATGCAATCACAACTTCCAGCAATGATGCAAGAAGTCAAGCTCAGAGCCAGACATCATGCAATCACAACTTCCAGCAATGATGCAAGAAGTCAAGCTCAGAGCCAGACATCATGCAGTCACAACTTCCAGCAATGATGCAAGAAGTCAAGCTCAGAGCCAGAGTCACAATCATGCAGTCAGCCAACTTCCAGCAATGATGCAAGAAGTCAAGCTCAGAGCCAGACATCATGCAATCACAACTTCCAGCAATGATGCAAGAAGTCAGAGCCAGACAAGCTCACTTCCAGCCAGACAAGAAGTCATCAGAGCCAGACATCATGCAATCACAACTTCCAGCAATGATGCAAGAAGTCAAGCTCAGAGCCAGACATCATGCAGTCACAACTTCCAGCAATGATGCAAGAAGTCAAGCTCAGAGCCAGATATCATGCAGTCACAACTTCCAGCAATGATGCAAGAAGTCAAGCTCAGAGCCAGACATCATGCAATCACAACTTCCAGCAATGATGCAAGAAGTCAAGCTCAGAGCCAGACATCATGCAATCACAACTTCCAGCAATGATGCAAGAAGTCAAGCTCAGAGCCAGACATCATGCAGTCACAACTTCCAGCAATGATGCAAGAAGTCAAGCTCAGAGCCAGACATCATGCAATCACAACTTCCAGCAATGATACAAGAAGTCAAGATCAGAGCCAGACATCTTCAAGTCACAACTTCCAGCAATGATGCAAAAAGTCAAGCTCAGAGCCAGATATCATGCAGTCACATCTTCCAGCAATGATACAAGAAGTCAAGCTCAGAGCCAGACATCTTCCTGTCACAACTTCCAGTAATGATGCAAAAGTCAAGCTCAGAGCCAGATATCATGCAATCACAACTTCCAGCAATGATGCAAGAAGTCAAGCTCAGAGACAGACATCATGCAATCACAACTTCCAGCAATGATACAAGAAGTCAAGCTCAGAGCAAGACATCTTCCAGTCACAACTTCCAGCAATGATGCAAGAAGTCAAGCTCAGAGCCAGACACCATGCAATCACAACTTCCAGCAATGATGCAAGAAGTCAAGCTCAGAGCCAGACATCATGCAGTCACAACTTCCAGCAATGATGCAAAAGGTCAATGATGCAAAGGGCTCAGAGCCAGACATCTTCCAGTCACAACTTCCAGCAATGATGCAAGAAGTCAAGCTCAGAGTCAGATATCATGCAATCACAACTTCCAGCAATGATGCAAGAAGTCAAGCTCAGAGCCAGACATCATGCAGTCACAACTTCCAGCAATGATGCAAGAAGTCAAGCTCAGAGCCAGACATCATGCAATCACAACTTCCAGCAATGATGCAAGAAGTCAAGCTCAGAGCCAGACATCATGCAATCACAACTTCCAGCAATGATGCAAGAAGTCAAGCTCAGAGCCAGACATCATGTAGTCACAACTTCCAGCAATGATGCAAGAAGTCAAGCTCAGAGCCAGATATCATGCAGTCACAACTTCCAGCAATGATGCAAGAAGTCAAGCTCAGAGCCAGACATCATGCAATCACAACTTCCAGCAATGATGCAAGAAGTCAAGCTCAGAGCCAGACATCATGCAATCACAACTTCCAGCAATGATGCAAGAAGTCAAGCTCAGAGCCAGACATCATGCAGTCACAACTTCCAGCAATGATGCAAGAAGTCAAGCTCAGAGCCAGATATCATGCAGTCACAACTTCCAGCAATGATGCAAGAAGTCAAGCTCAGAGCCAGACATCATGCAGTCACAACTTCCAGCAATGATGCAAGAAGTCAAGCTCAGAGCAAGACATCATGCAGTCACAACTTCCAGCAATGATGCAAAAGTCAAGCTCAGAGCCAGATATCATGCAATCACAACTTCCAGCAATGATGCAAAAGTCAAGCTCAGAGCCAGACATCTTCCTGTCACAACTTCCAGCAATGATACAAGAAGTCAAGCTCAGAGCCAGACATCTTCCAGTCACAACTTCCAGCAATGATGCAAAAAGTCAAGCTCAGAGCCAGATATCATGCAATCACAACTTCCAGCAATGATGCAAGAAGTCAAGCTCAGAGCCAGACACCATGCAATCACAACTTCCAGCAATGATGCAAGAAGTCAAGCTCAGAGCCAGACATCATGCAGTCACAACTTCCAGCAATGATGCAAGAAGTCAAGCTCAGAGTCACAACTTCCATCAGATATCATGCAATCACAACTTCCAGCAATGATACAAGAAGTCAAGCTCAGAGCCAGACATCTTCCAGTCACAACTTCCAGTAATGATGCAAAAAGTCAAGCTCAGAGCCAGATATCATGCAATCACAACTTCCAGCAATGATGCAAGAAGTCAAGCTCAGAGACAGACATCATGCAATCACAACTTCCAGCAATGATGCAAGAAGTCAAGCTCAGAGCCAAGACATCATGCAGTCACAACTTCCAGCAATGATGCAAGAAGTCAAGCTCAGAGCCAGATATCATGCAATCACAACTTCCAGCAATGATGCAAAAAGTCAAGCTCAGAGCCAGACATCTTCCAGTCACAACTTCCAGCAATGATGCAAGAAGTCAAGCTCAGAGTCAGATATCATGCAATCACAACTTCCAGCAATGATGCAAGAAGTCAAGCTCAGAGCCAGACATCATGCAATCACAACTTCCAGCAATGATGCAAGAAGTCAAGCTCAGAGCCAGACATCATGCAGTCACAACTTCCAGCAATGATGCAAGAAGTCAAGCTCAGAGCCAGATATCATGCAGTCACAACTTCCAGCAATGATGCAAGAAGTCAAGCTCAGAGCCAGACATCTTCCAGTCACAACTTCCAGCAATGATGCAAGAAGTCAAGCTCAGAGCCAGACATCATGCAGTCACAACTTCCAGCAATGATGCAAGAAGTCAAGCTCAGAGCCAGATATCATGCAGTCACAACTTCCAGCAATGATGCAAGAAGTCAAGCTCAGAGCCAGATATCATGCAGTCACAACTTCCAGCAATGATACAAGAAGTCAAGCTCAGAGCAAGACATCTTCCAGTCACAACTTCCAGCAATGATGCAAGAAGTCAAGCTCAGAGCCAGACACCATGCAATCACAACTTCCAGCAATGATGCAAGAAGTCAAGCTCAGAGCCAGACATCATGCAGTCACAACTTCCAGCAATGATGCAAGAAGTCAAGCTCAGAGCCAGATATCATGCAATCACAACTTCCAGCAATGATGCAAAAAGTCAAGCTCAGAGCCAGACATCTTCCAGTCACAACTTCCAGCAATGATGCAAGAAGTCAAGCTCAGAGTCAGATATCATGCAATCACAACTTCCAGCAATGATGCAAGAAGTCAAGCTCAGAGCCAGACATCATGCAGTCACAACTTCCAGCAATGATGCAAGAAGTCAAGCTCAGAGCCAGATATCATGCAGTCACAACTTCCAGCAATGATGCAAGAAGTCAAGCTCAGAGCCAGACATCTTCCAGTCACAACTTCCAGCAATGATGCAAGAAGTCAAGCTCAGAGCCAGACATCATGCAGTCACAACTTCCAGCAATGATGCAAAGAAGTCAAGCTCAGAGCCAGATATCATGCAGTCACAACTTCCAGCAATGATGCAAGAAGTCAAGCTCAGAGCCAGATATCATGCAGTCACAACTTCCAGCAATGATGCAAGAAGTCAAGCTCAGAGCCAGATATCATGCAGTCACAACTTCCAGCAATGATGCAAGAAGTCAAGCTCAGAGCCAGACATCTTCCAGTCACAACTTCCAGCAATGATGCAAAAAGTCAAGCTCAGAGCCAGATATCATGCAGTCACATCTTCCAGCAATGATACAAGAAGTCAAGCTCAGAGCCAGACATCTTCCAGTCACAACTTCCAGCAATGATGCAAGAAGTCAAGCTCAGAGCCAGATATCATGCAGTCACAACTTCCAGCAATGATGCAAGAAGTCAAGCTCAGAGCCAGACATCTTTCTGTCACAACTTCCAGCAATGATGCAAAAAGTCAAGCTCAGAGCCAGATATCATGCAGTCACAACTTCCAGCAATGATGCAAAAAGTCAAGCTCAGAGCCAGATATCATGCAGTCACAACTTCCAGCAATGATGCAAGAAGTCAAGCTGAGAGCCAGACTTCTTCCAGTCACAACTTCCAACAATGATGCAAGAAGTCAAGCTCAGAGCCAGACATCATGCAGTCACAACTTCCAGCAATGACACAGTATCATACAAGAACTCAGACGCATCATTGTTTTGACATAAAGCAGAGCAAATAATATCAATATAAACCTTGCGACTAATCTGTCAATCTGTCGCATTGTAGCGCTTTTTAACGCCTTGTGACACACTTTATATTGCTGTCGCTATGTTTCCCGTTTGAAGGATAACAATGTTATTCAAAACAACGAGATGTGAGGGAAATGGTCGAAATGACGCGTTTTCTCATTGTCACGCTTTGGTTAACTTTGTCACTATGCGGTTGTATTTTTGTTGTTGTTGTTGCAAGTGTCCCTTCTAGGTTTGCAGAAAAACGAAACAGCGAAAACACAGAGACCCCGGCGACAACCTGCATAATACAGGAGGAGAAATAAGCTCTTTATTTGTGTTTATAGAACATCAGCAAATGAGTCCTCGTACCATTTCTGAGTAAATAGCTACGAGTCTTCGTAAGATTGCTAAGTAAATAGCTACGAGTCTCCGTAAGATTGCTAAGTAAATAGCTACGAGTCTCCGTAAGATTGCTGAGTAAATAGCTACGAGTTTTCGTAAGATTGCTAAGTAAATAGCTACGAGTCTCCGTAAGATTGCTGAGTAAATAGCTACGAGTCTCCGTAAGATTGCTGAGTAAATAGCTACGAGTTTTCGTAAGATTGCTGAGTAAATAGCTACGAGTCTCCGTAAGATTGCTGAGTAAATAGCTACGAGTCTTCGTAAGATTGCTAAGTAAATAGCTACGAGTTTTCGTAAGATTGCTAAGTAAATAGCTACGAGTCTCCGTAAGATTGCTAAGTAAATAGCTACGAGTCTCCGTAAGATTGCTAAGTAAATAGCTACGAGTCTTCGTAAGATTGCTAAGTAAATAGCTACGAGTCTTCGTAAGATTGCTAAGTAAATAGCTACGAGTCTCCGTAAGATTGCTAAGTAAATAGCTACGAGTCTCCGTAAGATTGCTAAGTAAATAGCTACGAGTCTTCGTAAGATTGCTAAGTAAATAGCTACGAGTCTTCGTAAGATTGCTAAGTAAATAGCTACGAGTCTTCGTAAGATTGCTAAGTAAATAGCAACGAGTCTTCGTAAAATTGCTAAGTAAATAGCTACGAGTCTTCGTAAGATTGCTGAGTAAATAGCTACGAGTCTCCGTAAGATTGCTAAGTAAATAGCTACGAGTCTCCGTAAGATTGCTAAGTAAATAGCTACGAGTCTTCGTAAGATTGCTGAGTAAATAGCTACGAGTCTCCATAAGATTGCTAAGTAAATAGCTACGAGTCTCCGTAAGATTGCTAAGTAAATAGCTACGAGTCTTCGTAAGATTGCTAAGTAAATAGCTACGAGTCTTCGTAAGATTGCTAAGTAAATAGCTACGAGTCTCCGTAAGATTGCTAAGTAAATAGCTACGAGTCTTCGTAAGATTGCTAAGTAAATAGCTACGAGTCTTCGTAAGATTGCTGAGTAAATAGCTACGAGTCTCCGTAAGATTGCTAAGTAAATAGCTACGAGTCTTCGTAAGATTGCTAAGTAAATAGCTACGAGTCTCCGTAAGATTGCTAAGTAAATTACCCATACCATACACTTAATTGAACATAGACATCACACTGATTTGAACATAGATATCATACTGAATCGAACGTAGATATCACACTGAATTGAACATAGATATCGCACCGAACTGAACATAGATATCACACTTAATCTATGGAAAACATCTAATTTTATACCATTTCTAGCATCTTTTAGTGATAAGCACAGATGGCTTCAATATCGTATTCTCCATAGAATCCTCACAACAAATAAAGATATCTACAAATATAAACTAATAGAATCACCACTATGTACATTTAGTGATGTTGAAATAGAATCGATTATTCATCTACCTAAACTATATGAATGAAAAATTGTCAAAAAGCTGTGGCAATTTCTACTAGAATGGATTGAAAATGAAAAATCAATTTGAAATTATACGTCGAAACCATTATTCCCGGATTCAAAGAGAGAAGAAATTATGTACTGAATTTGATTTTTTATGAAGTAAATAATACATTTATTCTAGAAAAGAAGCAAACATTTTACCTTCTAAAGCTGGTATGAAACCAAATTGAATTACAATTACACATTGCATAAATTTAATGCCTACTCTCACTGAAAATATGACGCTTTTGTTTCGGTTTGGTCGTCTTCCCACAATCTATTTACAAAGAAAATTACTGTAATTTGACTGTAATATTACAAATATGTCGACCTGTTATATGTGTGTGGAATGCTGTATTTCAAAAAGAAATAAAGGGATTTTAAAAAATACCCATACATTGTCTGTTCATTCATCTTTTCTTTCATGTCGATAAGGCAGACATTCGTGAATACAGATATAGTGCTTACGAACCAAGAAGCATTACTTGAGCATATTTCAACCCATGATTATAGCAAGCCACTCTAGGATCCCAAATGCGGACATGAAGAGGTGCATCGAAAACTCTAGATCTACAGATCTACGTTCAGGTTAACTGAAATATTTTCTTGAAAAAAACCACAATTGTTGAATTGCATTTGACAAACATGACAGGACATTAAGTTCTTCTCATACCTCAAATCCTGCTGATACCTGAAGCTTATATCTAGATGTAAGTGTAAGTAAGTACTCACTCAGCACCAGTGCAGCTGTAGCTGACTACAGGTATGTCTCCTATCAACAGGTGCTGGTTTCTAAAGTATCCTGGACCTTGACTTGGCTACAGTCCAACTGCCGTTCACATTTTACAGATAAATCTTGTCCCAACAACAGTTTACAGAATTGATCTGGTTAACGTGATATTCGATACTCTCTAGCTATATGAGGGCTGCGGGGAAGCTATGTCACCCTGTTCGTACTGTGCAAGAGATAACGTACAGCGTTAACTACGGAAGCCTAACGGTGCCACCTTTGCAGCGTAGATGATTTTTTAACCGAAGTTGAAAAGAGTTTTTGAAAATCTTGATGTAACGAGAAAATAGTCGAAGTAACGGGGAAATACGCGAAAGTTGTTAATCATCCGCATTATCCCCTTAGTGAACAACACTAGTCTTCACCGTTCTCGAGCCTTCATCGCCCATTACAATGACTCTCAAGAAGCCCCGATTTGAACCCCAGTGGGACTCTCTTGGACGCCAAGTTAGAGCTGGAGATCCAGGAATTGACGCAGGCACTCCTTGAGGAATGGTGAGAATTCGACGCTTGATTACATGCATGAGGATACTGGCAAAGGTTATCCGTGCGAGGGGTGGGGCTTTATACAATCACAACAAACAGAGTAAAACATGTTATCAAAAACATGACCATTTTGATAAGCGGGATTTGGGTTTCCAAACATATACAGCAACATATAGTGTAATGTTAAAACGTGGGTGATGCTTGATTAATGCTGACGTGTATAAATGCCTAGGTTGATTGCGAAACTGATAATTCACAAATGAGATCAACGCAGAATGAACGATATTCGAAACAAATGTATAAATGTACTAATATTAGATTTTAAATATAAAGAAAGTGATGAGAATACCCAGCGTACAGTAGTACATATATAAGAAGAAGTTTCTGAAATAATCACACGACACGGATCTTCTCCAACATGTTTCACTTTTATCTTCAGGGAGAAGTGATTACAGTTACACGGATTATGTTATGACGTCACTTTGTCATGACGTCACAATGCAACTGTATACATAATCCGTTTAACTGTAATCACTTCTCCCTGAAGATAAAAGTGAAACATGTTGGAGAAGATCCGTGTCGTGTGATTATTTCAGAA
Source organism: Haliotis rubra (assembly GCF_003918875.1). NCBI lineage: Eukaryota > Metazoa > Mollusca > Gastropoda > Lepetellida > Haliotidae > Haliotis > Haliotis rubra. The sequence continues at coordinate 1,970,543 of NW_025765203.1, read as the reverse complement.
ACTTCTTCTTATATATGTACTACTGTACGCTCGGTATTCTCATCACTTTCTTTATATATACCATTGTATGTACCATTGTAAGATATATATATGTACCATTGTAAGATGTTGAAACATACTGTTCTTATGCAATGTAGCTTTCTATTATATACACACAAGACGTAATAAAGCACCCCTGTATTTTTGCGAACACGCACATAAAACTTCTCGTGGTGTTCACGATGGAAAAACATGTGCTTATCTGACCCGTATGATCCTTTGACTCATAAAAAAACGACAAAATGATTGGAATCCATGTTGATTTTATAATGATAATTGCTCATTTAAAAAACCCCACTGATTTTCATACAAAAACGTGTGTACAAGTATGGCCCAGTGTGTAATGTTGAACTTATTGGTGAATGTGAACATTTTGCGTGTCGTACACGATTCAAGGTCAATACCGAGTGTAACCTCCACGTGACTGTATGACAGCCAGCACTCTCCTCCTCATACCCATTGTCAGCCTCCTGATCCTCGAAAGGGGCAGTCGACGCCATTCCTCGTGTAAAGCAGCTTCCCATTGGGTCAGGTTCTGTACAGGATGATCCCTTTGTTGCATACGACGACCAATCATGTCCCAGATATGCTCCAAAGCGATAAGATCAGGGCTCATTCAATCGTGAGATATGTCAGCGGGTGCTTGGGTGCTTAAGTTCTTTGTGTATATTATTTTTCTCCTGTCCCCGCTAACTTCCCATAACCATCGATATGGAACCTGTCTGAACTGAACATGCACAGAAATACATGTATATACCCACACGTTGCTTGTGGTAATTTGACTAGCTGAGCCCCGGTAGTGTCCTTTGTTTGAATATGATATTCTTAATACACATTGCACTCCTGAGATTGCGCAGCGTTCCCCGAGAATGGGTGACTCAACATAGAAGAACAATGGTATCCTACAATACAGCCTGATCTGTACATAACACCCTAGAAGGCTGTTGGCAGGGCATAGCCTTGCTCCAAGGCTGTACTAAATGCTGAGCTCAAGGATGTTTAGTCATTCCATCCTTCGAAGAGGCAAGTCTAAGGACCACAGTATGTTATTCATTATTTTTTAGAAATTATCATTTGAACTATTTATTATACCTTAGAGACTTGTGCAAATGGTAGGGCAGGGCAGGGGTAGGGGTAGTGATTGGGACAGGGGTAGAGGTAGTGATTTGGGCAGAGGTAGGGGTATTTATTGGGACAGGGGCAGGGACATGGGGAAGGGTAGTGATTTGGACAGTGGTAGGCGTGGTGACTGGGACAGGGGTAGGGGTAGTGATTGGGACAGGGGCAGGGGTAGGGGTAGTGATTGGGACAGGGGCAGGGGTAGGTGAAATGACAGACACCAGCAGGGCACTGAAACTGCCAAACTGTGTTACCAAACGAACATATTGCTTAAACGTTTTTCGCCACTTACAAGCAACTGAATCTTAACACTGTTTCACAGCAACGAGATTCAAAATAAACATATATTTCATCAAAGTCAATCCCTGGATGGGTTTCTGTGAGATCCGCGACTTGATTCTCCTGCTTGTATAACAGACCACCGCCACGTGGCAGAGTACTGCTGTTAAGTGCTATGCAACAAGCAAACAAACAGACTCTTTATCTAAACTGTATGGAAGGCGGGAATATTATTTTTGGGTAACACCTAGTGTCATTATTGTAACATGTGTTATATTTGGGATTACACTTTCTTAGTAAAGTACAAATTCTAGTACTTTTTTGAGTTGAGCCCCATCCGGGATTCGAACTCACACCCTCAGAGTCAGGCACCCAATCGCCAGCACACAAAGTCAGCCGCCTAACCCACTCAGCTACCGCGACTTAGTGTCATTATTGACTTTCAGTGACACATTCCACGCACAATGAAATCGATATAGGCAGGTCATTGAAACTGAAATATATCTCTGACGTCGATGTTAGATATTTCTCTGCTGCATAAGTCGGCATTATTTCCGCTCGCTACACCTTCTTAATATTTGATTCACACGGAAGAATTGCCACATGTTCTCGCGTATGGAGGAAAAGGAAACAAAGAGACATGCCAATAAACGGGTTAACAGTACGGGTTTCTCTGTGGTTGGTTGTTTAACGCCGCACTCAGCAATATTCCAGCTAAATGGCAGCAGTCTGTAAATAATGGAACTGGACCACACAATCCAGTGACCAACAGCATAAGCATTCATACGACGTCATGTGCTATCAAGCCTGGCCACCCGATCCCGTCAGTCTCCTTTTCGACGGCAGTTGTGATACACTGAGTGGGTGAGAATGGTTTTACGCCGCTTTTAGCAATATTTCAGCAATATCATGGCTGGAGACACCAGAAATGGGCCTCACACATTGTACCCATGTGGGGAATCGAGCCCGGGCATTCGGCATGACGAGCGAACGCTTTAATCACTTGGCTACCCCACCGCCCCAGTTGTGATACAGATGCAACATGCGCAATCAGGAGTAGCGAAGACAATTTTTAATCATGGACGCTCAACTCATTTACGCTAATCTGATGTTTTCCTTGCAACTATCATGTTGACGCTTTCCCGGCAATACCCGACAGTACCTGGTTTGACGCTTTACCGGGTATACTGAAAATTGAAATGGCGCTTTCACGGGCCGTCACCGATGCACCAACGTACTTACGCCAGCCATACATAAGAATAGGACTCACTTGAGTTCGAGGTCCTTGAGGGTCTTCATGTCACAAGCTTTTCCTTTATTTTCTCCCCATGGCTTGGTGTTTCAACTACACTAAAAGTGTCTTATGTTCACAGAATGATATTTTAGACTTTCATTGGTACGAAACCGCAGGAAACAATAGCATGCATTTCTTTGACCTTTGAAAAGGCCTTGTTCCTACTAGCGACTAGTCAGAGTATGGGACGTGGTTATAATTTACAAACTACAGTTCATATTTACACGTTAGGTATACCAGTTCAACATATTTTTTTCCGGCAGTGGACAAGACCTGTGTTCGAATCCAACACAGGACATTAGGTTTCTTTAGTCTCTAGTACCCTTGACCTTGACCCTTAATGGTGCAAGAATGTTGATAGTACATGGGTTGTTTCAGTTTCACATTTCTAATAACCCAATCATGCCAAGGCGACAAGACAAAAAGCCATCAAATACTAAAACCATTTGAACACTTTATTGAAATAATCAAAACCTAAACAAAACCTAACATTCGTGACAATCCTCATGGGGAGGACGCATACATCTTGGTCCTTGTTTTCAGGAAATTCAGCAAACATCACTACTCTGTCTTCGTACCTGGGTTGATGTAGTTTCCATCTGAGGGAGTTTTAGCAATGTCATTATTAAAACTCGAATCTTTTATTTCAATGAGACCCCTACCTATGACAGGATCTGACAAACACTTCGCAAGAAGTCACTTCAGACCAATCTTCAAGTCCAAGATACACATGATCTGTCGACTGACAGAGATATTAAGACAAGCGGAGGAGATTTCAGGGAGACTGCAAAAAATAATGCCACTCCCTATAATCTGGATATTCTGTTGTATCTGCGGATAATGGCGTCTACACAAAGGGGATATTTTATCTAAGTAATATTTGTACGAGCATCTTTGAGATCAAAATTTCCAAACTGAATTGGTCATGAAATGTATCAAACAAATTTGACACACATTCTTTCTGTATAAAGGGCAGTATGGCTGTTGCGAGGGATAGAGCCCACAAAATTTTCATCAATCCCCTCAGTGACTACCAAGCCAATAATCACCAGTTTCTCATAGGTTGGAATGTCTATATAAATGGCCATGTTGGTATGTATGGATAAATGGTCATGTTGGTATGTATGGATAAATGGTCATGTTGACATGTCTGTATAAATGGTCATGTTGGTATGCCTGTATAAATGGTCATGTCGGTATGTATGGATAAATGGTCATGTTGGTATGCCTGTATAAATGGCCATGTTAGTTTGTCTATAAAAATGGTCCTGTGGATATGTATGGATAAATGTTCATGTTAGCATGTCTGTATAAATCGTCATGTTGGCGTGTTAATGGTCATGTTAGCATGTTTATATACTTCCTTTCAAAAGTTTAGAGTCACTTGTGTAAATACTTGGTATGTCTGTATAAATGGTCATGTTGGCATGTCTGTATTAATGGTCATGTCGACATGTCTGTATAAATGGTCATGTTGGTATGTATGGATAAATGGTCATGTCGGTATGTCTATATAAATGGTCATGTTGGTATGTATGGATAAATGGTCATGTTGGTATGTATATATATATGGTCATGTTGGTATCTATGGATAAATGGTCATGCTGGTATGTATGGATAAATGGTCATGTTGGTATGTCTATATAAATGGTCATGTTGGTATGTCTATATAAATGGTCATGTTGGTATGTATGGATAAATGGTCATGTTGGTATGTCTATATAAATGGTCATGCTGGTATGTATGGATAACTGCTCATGTTGGTATGTATGGATAAATGCTAATGTTTGTATGTCTGTATAAATGGTCATGTTGGTATGTATGGATAAATAGTCATGTTGGTATGTCTATATAAATGGTCATGTTGGTATGTATGGATAAATGGTCATGTTGGTATGTCTATATAAATGGTCATGTTGGTATCTATGGATAAATGGTCATGTTGGTATGTATGGATAAATGGTCATGTTGGTATGTATGGATAAATGGTCATGTTGGTATGTATGGATAAATGGTCATGTTGGTATGTATGGATAAATGGTCATGTTGGTATGTCTATATAAATGGTCATGTTGGTATGTATGGATAAATGGTCATGTTGGATATGTATGTGGATAAATGGTGGATAAATGGTATGTTGTATGTAAATGGTATGTCTGTATAAATGGTCATGTTGGTATGTATGTATATAAATGGTCATGTTGGTATGTATGGATAAATGGTCATGTTGGGCATGTTGGTCTATATAAATGGTCATGTTGGTATGTATGGATAAATGGTCATGTTGGTATGTCTATATAAATGGTCATGTTGGGTATGGTCTGTATAAATGGTCATGGATAAATGGTATGGTATGTATGGATAAATGGTCATGTTGGTATGTCTATATAAATGGTCATGTTGGTATGTATGGATAAATGGTCATGTTGGTATGTCTATAAATGGTCATGTTGGTATGTATGGATAAATGGTCATGTTTGGTATGTATGTCTGTATATAAATGGTCATGTTGGTATGTATGGATAAATAGTCATGTTGGTATGTCTATATAAATGGTCATGTTGGTATGTCTATATAAATGGTCATGTTGGTATGTATGGATAAATGGTCATGTTGGTATGTCTATATAAATGGTCATGTTGGTATGTATGGATAAATGGTCATGTTGGTATGTATGGATAAATGGTCATAATGGTATGTATGGATAAATGGTCATGTTGGTATGTATGGATAAATGGTCATGTTGGTATGTCTATATAAATGGTCATGTTAGTTTGTCTATAAAAATGGTCCTGTGGATATGTATGGATAAATGTTCATGTTAGCATGTCTGTATAAATCGTCATGTTGGCGTGTTAATATAAATGGTCATGTTAGCATGTTTATATACTTCCTTTCAAAAGTTTAGAGTCACTTGTGTAAATATTGCCACTTACTTCAGGCAACTGTTCTCAAATAAATTGCATAAAATATTCCATGCTGTTTAAAGGTACTGTTTACACATGAACTGATGTATTGCAAAACAAATTCGTAACGTTGAAAAGATTATTGTCATGAGTTAAAAATCAGTGAAAATTGGCGAATTCTTAATAAAACTTTACACCTATACACAGCTGTTCACATGCATATTATTTGCACATGCTTTTCCTCGTGCAATTCATCTGCATAAGGTTTGCAGTTGGTTCCCCCAAGTTAGTGGAGAAATCAATCTTCGATGTAACCATATAAATATACTGACCAGCAATATGTTAATATAAATGGCCATGTTGGTATATATGGATAAATGGTCATGTTGACATGTCTGAATAAATGGTTATGTTGGCATGTTAATATAAATGGTCATGTTGGCATGTCTGAATAAATGGTCATGTTGGTATATCTGCATAGATAGTCATGTTGGCATGTCTGAATAAATGGTCATGTTGGCATGTCTATATAAATGGTCATGTTGGCATGTTAATATTAATGGCCATGCTGGTATGTATGGATAAATAGTCATGTTGGCATGTGACTATAAATGGCCATGTTGGCATGTTAATATAAATGGTCATGCTGGTATGTATGGATAGTCATGTTGGCATGTCTGAATAAATGGTCATGTTGGCATGACTGAATAAATGGTCATGTTGGCATGATAATATAAATGGTCATGTTGGCATGTCTGGATAAATGGTCATCTTGGTATATCTGCATACATGGTCATGTTGGCATGTCTGAATAAATGGTTATGTTGGCATGTTCATATAAATGGCCATGCTGGTATGTATGGATAAATAGTCATGTTGGTATGTCTGAATAAATGGTCATGTTGGCATGTTAATATAAATGGTCATGTTTGCATGTGACTGTAAATGGTCATGTTGGCATGTTAATATAAATGGTCATGTTGGCATGTGAATATAAATGGTCATGTTGGCATGTTAATATAAATGGTCATGTTGGCATGATAATATAAATTGTCATGTTGGCATGTCTGTATAAATGGTCATGTTAGTATATCTGAATAAATGGACATGTTGGCATGTCTGAATAAATGGTCATGTTGGTATATCTGCATACATGGTCATGTTGGCATGTCTGAATAAATGGTCATGTTGGCATGTTAATATAAATGGCCATGCTGGTATGTATGGATAAATAGTCATGTTGGCATGACTGAATAAATGGTCATGTTGGCATGTTAATATAAATGGTCATGTTGGCATGTTACATATAAATGGTCATGTTGGCATGATAATATAAATTGTCATGTTGGCATGTCTGTATAAATGGTCATGTTAGTATATCTGAATAAATGGACATGTTGGCATGTCTGAATAAATGGTCATGTTGGTATGTTAATATAAATGGCCATGCTGGTATGTATGGATAAATAGTCATGTTGGTATGTCTGAATAAATGGTCATGTTGGCATGTTAATATAAATGGTCATGTTGGCATGTGAATATAAATGGTCATGTTGGCATGTTAATATAAATGGTCATGTTGGCATGATAATATAAATTGTCATGTTGGCATGTCTGTATAAATGGTCATGTTAGTATATCTGAATAAATGGACATGTTGGCATGTCTGAATAAATGGTCATGTTGGTATATCTGCATACATGGTCATGTTGGCATGTCTGAATAAATGGTGATGTTGGCATGTTAATATAAATGGCCATGCTGGTATGTATGGATAAATAGTCATGTTGGCATGACTGAATAAATGGTCATGTTGGCATGTTAATATAAATGGTCATGTTGGCATGTTAATATAAATGGTCATGTTGGCATGTGAATATAAATGGTCATGTTGGCATGTGAATATAAATGGTCATGTTGGCATGTTAATATAAATGGTCATGTTGGCATGATAATATAAATGGTCATGTTGGCATGTCTGTATAAATGGTCATGTTAGTATATCTGAATAAATGGACATGTTGGCATGTCTGAATAAATGGTCATGTTGGTATGTTAATATAAATGGCCATGCTGGTATGTATGGATAAATAGTCATGTTGGTATGTCTGAATAAATGGTCATGTTGGCATGTGACTATAAATGGTCATGTTGGCATGTTAATATAAATGGTCATGTTGGCATGTGACTATAAATGGTCATGTTGGCATGTTAATATAAATGGTCATGTTGGCATGATAATATAAATTGTCATGTTGGCATGTCTGTATAAATGGTCATGTTAGTATATCTGAATAAATGGACATGTTGGCATTTCTGAATAAATGGTCATGTTGGCATGTCTGAATAAATGGTCATGTTGGCATGTTAATATAAATGGCCATGCTGGTATGTATGGATAAATAGTCATGTTGGCATGACTGAATAAATGGTCATGTTGGCATGTTAATATAAGTGGTCATGTTGGCATGTTAATATAAATGGTCATGTTGGCATGTGAATATAAATGGTCATGTTGGCATGTGAATATAAATGGTCATGTTGGCATGTGAATATAAATGGTCATGTTGGCATGTTAATATAAATTGTCATGTTAGCAAGTCTGTATAAATGGTCATGTTAGTATATCTGAATAAATGGACATGTTGGCATGTCTCTAAATGATCATGTTGGCATGCATGTGATGATGGAATTCTGGTCAATTTGTCCATGGACAATTCATAACAGGCATTTCATGTGAACACTAATCACTCAGTTCTCCAGAACAACATAGTCCAACAACCCCACAGGACCAAACATCCCTGAGGCAAAACCACATGTTGCATTCCTAATGGTCTGATTTTATTTATAAAAAAACCAAAAGCAAAATATAATTGTCATCATGAATTTATGACAGACTGTTAGTAGGTAAGCAAGTATAGTTCTACGCCGCTTCTAACAATATTCCAGCAGCAATATCACGGCAGGGGGCTTCACACATTGTATGCAAGAGGGGAATTGAACCCAGGTCTTCAGAGTGACAAGGAAGTGATTTAACTGCTAGACTATCCACCTCCTTCATGACAGCCTGTCAATAACTGAATGGAGACCAGGTACACCTGTACTGGTAGGTTTCGGAATGTGAACACTGATATGCACACAAAGAAATTAGTGTTCACCATCCTGAACTCACAAGTAGACCGTGTATCATTCTCTGAGTTGTGGCCTCCAACATTGTGAGACAAAGTTAACCGGAGGGAGCAACCATTCAATATTTGTAACAGTGTTACTCGTGTGAAAGAGTTATTTTTCGGTCAACAAATGTTTTTACTAAATGAAGGTGAGTGAGTGTGTGAGTGAGTTGGGTTTTACGCCGCTTTTAGCAATATTCCAGCAATATCAGCGGGGACACCAGAAATAGGCTTCACATATTGTGCCCATGTGGGAATCGAACTCAGGTCTTCAGCCTTAACCACTAGGCTACCCCACTGCCCCAAATGGAGGTGAACAATGAAAGCTTTTTTCAGGATTTTTTTTCTTAGGACATCCAGTATATCTTGCAAACAATGTTTTTCTTCTCGCAAAACCAAAGGCAAAATGTTTGTTTCATAACAACCTGGTCTCGAACGGTCACAGAGCAAATCTTTCTACAATCAATAATAAAAATAATTAATCATTATTTATTGACAATGTACATCAGAGTATTATATAGCCACAGCTGACAAACTGAATAATCACATCAGAATACTGATACAATACAAGATAGGGTTCGCTGGTCACTTTGTCCGTTCTGAGTAGTACACACACAAACACACTGCTTACAAAATACTCTGAAGTGGGAATCGTCTAACTTAATAAATGTATCCAACAGAATGTACCCTTTCTGAGCAGAGGATATTCGATGTAGAACATGAAACTGATTTTAAGAGCATATATGGGGGAGTGAGTGAGTTTAATTTTACGCCACTTTTAGTAATATTCCAGCAATATCACAGCAAGGGATATCTGAAATGGACTTCACACATTGTACCTATGTGGGGAATCACAGCCAGGTCTTTGGCATGAAGAGGGAACGCTTTAACCACTAGGCTACCCCACTGCCCCAAGAGCATACACGGGCATACCCCCTTATATTCAACACTTCTAAGTAACACAGAGTTATTCCCCTTGATAAGGAGATGGCTTCCCAGGCCACCGTTCCAGCATAAATCCTGCTGACAGCCATATTCCCTCTTAAAATCAGTTCCATTTTAAAGGTCATCATTAGCTTTGGATGAGCATACAATAACGCCTCAATACTATCATATTTATGAGACAATGTTCTTGTTACTGATTACGAACAATGACGATATATTTCATGAAAAAAGATGGTCCTTCACAATTGGAGATCTTTGGTAATGTTCATGATTGCTGGATACTCTGTAATTCAAAGTTGCAAAAACAAAAGTGTCACCAAGAACTGGAATTTCCTTCATGTTTGCTCAAGCCTTGAAAATGTTGAAACTTCAAAGAAAATATCAACATTTGAAGTTAAAAATGTTAAGTCAATAGAACATAGTATTTAAAACCATACCATAAGTACTTTTAAAATATCTGGTTCATGTTGGCGTTGTTTTGCAATGTATCACTTACTGACATCAGCTTACATCATGACACAATGACACAAGCCTACACCAGCACAGCCAGCTCTACAGGAAAGTTGAGTCGGAGAGCCCTAACTACCATCATGTCAAATATCTCTACTCAAACCCAGTTACACTAATGACACAGTGAATGAGTTTTAGTTTTACGCCTCGTTTAGCAACATTCCAGCAATATCACGGCGGGGGGCACCAGAAATGGGCTTCACACATTGTACCCATGTGGGGAATCAAACCCGGGTCTTCGGCGGGACAAGTGGACACTTTAACCTCATGGCTAACCCACCGGCCCCATTAATGACATAAATGTTTATACAATCATCACGTTTTCCACTTATAGCTCTGGCTGTCTTTGAAAATACTTCTCAAATGAAGACTTATTTAAACTTCTAACAGGACAACATAAATAGTTCCATGAAAACATATAACCTCAGATTTAACTAAACATATTCTTTGCAGTTATTTTGTGACGTTTTGTGGAAAAACATGAAATCTAAAAGAACAATGGAGAACAGAGGAACCCAACACTAAACATATGTCTGAAACGTCTTAAATTTGCATACAGTTAGGATCTTATTTCAACTCTAATGGAAATTTACCTCAAATCAACAACGCTGACAATTTGTATATTTTTCATATATCTCTTCTGCTTTTGACGACATGATCCAAATTATTCATGCAAAACATACTACTTTCCTAAACTTGGAATAAACTATTTGTTCAGTCAAAATATATACCCTTTGATGTTGTAGACGTACTCTACTGCTTCTTCTGTTTGGGTTTAACTTTCCAATAATACAGTATCTGAAATAAGATGATCCCGTTAAATAGACTGGAAACTACATATGAACAGATGACGAGGAAATCCCCCGTCTCTTGAATGGAGGTAAAGATTCGAGCCAGCGCACCCAGGAACAGCATGGTGACTGTCACGGCTGACAACTGCCCCGTGCTGCTGTTCCGATAGTTCGCAGCTGCCTGGATAATCTGAAAGTTTAGTGAAACAACATTATACTACGTTCAGAAATCTGGATTGACTGTTTGTTTAACATCGCACTCAGCAATATTCCAGCTATATATATTAATCAAGTCTGAACCAGACAATCCAGTGATCAACATCATGAGCATCAAACTACGCAGTTGGGACACGATGACGTGTCAACCGAGTCAGCAAGCCTGACCACCCGATCTCGTAAGTCGCCTCTTATGACAAGCATGGGTTGCTGAAGACCAATTCTAAGAAGGATTTTTATGCGTTCACTGTACTGGACTTTGTTGAGTTTGTGTGACCACAATGGAATGTCTGATTGTCATATCACAGTGTTTTTACTTGCCCAACCTCAAAACTAAAAAGGGACACAAGCAAAGGAATATAAGCAGGCAAGTAACAGAATATAAGCATGCAAGTAACAGAATATAAGCAGGCAAGTAACAGAATATAAGCAGGCAAGTAAAAGAATATAAGCAGGCAAGTAACAGAATATAAGCAGGCAAGTAACAGAATATAAGCAGGCAAGTAACAGAATATAAGCAGGCAAGTAACAGAATATAAGCAGGCAAGTAACAGAATATAAGCAGGCAAGTAACAGAATATAAGCAGGCAAGTAACAGAATATAAGCAGGCAAGTAAGTAACAGAATATAAAAGTAGGCAAGTAACAGAATATAAGCAGGTAACAGAATATAAGGCAAATAACAGAATATAAGCAGGCAAGTAACAGAATATAAGCAGGCAAGTAAAAGAATATAAGCAGGCAGAAGTAACAAAATAAAAAGTAATATAAGTAACAGAATATAATAGGCAAGAGTATAAAGAATATAATAAGAGCAAGTAACAGAATATAAGCAGGCAAGTAAAAGAATATAAATAACAGAATATACAGGCAAGTAACAGAATATAAACAGGCAAGTAACAGAATATAAGCAGGCAAGTAACAGAATATAAGCAGGCAAGTAACAGAATATAAGCAGGCAAGTAAAAGAATATAAGCAGGCAAGTAAAAGAATATAAGCAGGCAAGTAACAGAATATAAGTAGGCAAGTAACAGAATATAAGCAGGCAAGTAAACAGAATATAAGCAGGCAAGTAAAAGAATATAAGCAGGCAAGTAAAAGAATATAAACAGAATATAAGCAGGCAAGTAACAGAATATAAGCAGGCAAGTAACAGAATATAAGCAGGCAAGTAACAGAATATAAGCAGGCAAGTAACAGAATATAAGCAGGCAAGTAAAGAATATAAGCAGGCAAGTAACAGAATATAAGCAGGCAAGTAACAGAATATAAGCAGGCAAGTAACAAACAGAATATAAGCAGGCAGAAGTAAGTAACAGAATATAAGCAGGCAAGTAAAAGAATATAAGTAACAGGCAAGTAACAGAATATAAGCAGGCAAGTAACAGAATATAAGCAGGCAAGTAACAGAATATAAAGCAGGCAAGTAGAATATAAGAATATAAAGAATATAAAGAAGCAAGCACAAGTAAAAGAATATAAGCAGGCAAGTAAAAGAATATAAGCACAAGTAACAGAATATAAAGCAGAAAAAGAATATAACAGAATATAAGCAGGCAAAACAGAATATAAAAGAATATAAGCAGGCAAGTAACAGAATATAAGTAAAGGCAAGTAAAAGAATATAAGCAGGCAAAGTAACAGAATAAAAGAAGGCAAGTAAGTAAGAATATAAGCAGGCAAGTAACAGAATATAAAGGCAAAGTATAACAGAAATAAGAGGCAGTAAAGGCAAGTAACAGAATATAAAGGCAAGTAACAGAATATAAGTAGGCAAGAAACAGAATATAAGCAGGCAAGTAACAGAATATAAGCAGGCAAGTAAAAGAATATAAACAGGCAAGTAAAGAAATGTGAATAGGCAAGTAAAGAAATGTGAATAGGCAATCAGGGGAATGTGAACAGGCAATCAGAGGAATGTCAACCTTCAAGGAAAGTAATGTGAATGGGAATGGGAATCAGGAATGTCAACCTTCAAGGAAAGTAATGTGAACAAGCAAGCAGAGGCATGTGAACAGGTAAAAAGTTGAATGTCAATGGACAAGTAAATGTACAAAAACTGGCAATTTAAGGAATGTGAAGAGAAGAAAGTAAAAAAGTATGTGGCCTGCCTGAGTTTGGTTTTACGCCGCTTTTATCAATATTCCAGCAACATCACGGTGGGGGACACAAGAAACGGGCTTCACACATTGTACCCATGTGGGGATTCGAACCCGGGTCTTCGGCGTGACGAGCTAACGCTTTAACCACTAGGCTACCCCACCGCCCAAAAAGTATGTGGAAAAAGGATGTGTACAGGCATGTAAAGTAATGAACTCCACGTTTCTTGTATCACAAGAAATCCTGTTAGTAATGTACTGATACTACTGTAAATGAATGAACTGTTAACTATCATCACCTTGCTTATGGCAATAATAAGGGAGTTGGCAGCTTGCAACATCGACAGTAACGGCATCGGTGCCATCGGGGATAGGAGGTAGATCATGCTGAAAGCGTACACGGTGACGTAGATGATGGCCACTGGCGTGTTGCCGTTGTAGAACAGCACCAGCATCGCAATAAGAGCTGTCTGGAACGCCAGGAACACTGCCTCCCCATAAGCACTGCAACAGATTGAACAAATGATCAGCTGAGAGACATGCTTTCTTTGTATAATGTTTACATCTGCTCTCAATATTCAAACCTCACAGAAGTGGCTTGTAAACAATTCATACAAGCAGCGTCCTGCATCATCTGCTTGTGGTGAAATGAACTCAAATAGGGCTGGTTGTCGACATCCTGACCTAGAACTTCACAAGATTATACACGTCCATTATCTATACCTGTACAACCTCATGATTTACTAAATATCGATTGAAAATATCACTAAATAGAGGAGAAACAACTTCCAGCAAAACTGAACAAGCATCATCAGAAACTGGCTAATCCCCTGGTCCCCACAAATTTGAAAGGACAAATCATCTGAATGTTACTTAAAATCCAACTTGATGACAGAATTTCTGTCTGATCTATCTGTCTGTATACAAGAGTAGTCATTGAGCTATCCAAACAACAACATGGAACTGGGTACTTCTTTGTATTTCTTTGTCAGGTGCATACCAATATTAAATTTAAAAAAAACAATATGAATTTAAAAATCCCTAATAGCAAAAAGCAGCAGCTGACAATCTTGTTTTTGTTTGTGGACACTTTCATGAAAGAATACCTAGTACAGGCCTACCAAAGAAAACTTTCCCACTGGGCAGAAAAACGCAGAAAACTCCACATTAATCGTGGAAATAGCAACATAAACATAATACCTCGCTACTGAACCAGTAAAAACGGCAACTTTAAATCACTTACACTGCATTATAAAACGAGGAGCCCGCAACTTCGATTTTGCGCATGCGGACATGGAAGAGGAAGTCTCGATCGCATGTTGACATTTTCCAGCTTGGACATTCCTTTTTAACTATTTCAATTGTGTTATTTGGCATTTATCATCATGATACTTGTGTGCACACTTGTTTAGTTTACTTTCCATTTGTATGAAACGATTGACAGCAATTATTTCAACATATGTAATACTTTTTCTATGGGAGGCGATTCAGGGTTGCTCGGAAAGAAGCCCGGATCGTAATGCGCATGCACAGTAGAGGTCAAAGTTCGCTGATATAAAAATGTTGCAGTTTCATAGTTTTTCGTTGCCGTTTTTACTGTTTCAGTAGCAAGGTAATGTGTTTATGTTGCTATTTCCACAATTAATGTGGGCTTTTCTGCGTTTTTCTGCACAGTGGGAAAGTTTTCTTTGGTAGGCCTGTAGTACTCTTTCAACATCTGGTCTTTACAAACACAACACTATGAAAAGAGTCAAAATCAAACTTGCTGCTATGGGAACAGAAAAAACCAAGTAGCACAGGACACCATTTGACAACCTGGTTTCATGAAAGAATACCTAATAGTTTCATAGATATGGTCTGGACAAACACATCGCTATGAACAGAGTCAAAATCAAGCTTGTTCCCATGGAAACATGAAACAAATTCATTTTCCTAAAATTCCTAAATACCAAAAACCACCACTTCCTTACTAAATGCACTCAGTTTGGGAGCTCCGGAAACTAAATCCAACCCTCCTTTCAGAACCAAGTCCAAATTTTCTTCACGGTTTTTCAAGTTGTGCTCCAGAAACATCCAAAATTGTTTCCAAGGAAAATGAAGAAAAATAACCAACACACGCACGCACGCACGCACTCACGCACGCACACACACACACATGGTGGGATGAAAAGTAAAGTCCCTTTTCACCACTGAGAGTCAAGCTTTTTGAATAGGCCAGATAGAATATATCCCAACCGAAGTACTAACAAAAAACTAGAATTTAATATGTATTATTCCCTGGATTCAATCAGTAAATATTACCTCTGTAACAGATCCACTACAAAACAAATATGATAATATCACGAATATTGGATTACTAATCCAAATATTGGGTAATGAATACAAGAATACATCAGCAGTGGATATACTATTCATTATGTTCATTTGGGCTGGCTATTGATATATATCATAGAGATCAATAATCGTTACATGAATATCGATTGATTATCCATATATATCGGTGAGGTAACTTTGCGCAAAAGTGACTAAAAAATGAAAGAATCAACACATTTCGCATCAGTGGTGAGTGGTGACATATTAAGGCTAATGGACTACTAGCCAAACTTTGTGTATTTGCATAATTTTTTTAATTATTTCATCACAATAGTTCATTTACAATTTCATCAATTACACAATATTCATATCGAAATCATTACTAATGATTTCTATCGACAATATTACTGATTGTCAATCTTTGTACATTTTTCATTATATTCAGTGAATGAGTAAGGTTTTATTGCGCGTTTAGCAATATTCCCGTGATATCACAGCAGGGGGCAGGGGACAACAGAACTGGGCTTCACACATAGTACCAGTGAAACATGACAAAATATATTTTTTTACATGTTTTGACTGATGTTGAACAAACTTTACGGCCAACAACTTTTATTTCATAAGCATGACACTTCGATACAGATCCTTGTACAAGAATCTGTATCGAAACGTCGCACTCACGAAATAAAACAAGTTGTTATCCATAAAGTTTGTTCAATATTGTACATCCCAACTTCTAAAATGCCAATCAAAGAAATGTTTCGACCATGCTGATTTAGCATGATTAACACTGACGAGTGACCACATCATTGCCAAATAAAATATACAAGAGTGTTGACTATATCCTGTTCGGCTTGGATACATTCCATCTGTGATAAATAATCAAATTCAAATGAAAACGCTCCTTTATAATAAATTCATAAATACTTGACTTTAGTGACTGTGAAAAATTAATTGAATTCATGCAGGGAAACAGTTAGATTCCCCAAACCATAACTGCCCTAGGAAACAAACGGTTGTAAAGACAAACAGGCATGAAGTCACACTAGACACACTTCCAGACTATGCATAGTTAATTGGGTATGGTGAATTATGATGCAAATTTTACACATATTCACAGCTTACCTGGAGCTTTATCAACATATGACTTTTTGAAAGCAATGAAATGTAAAACATTTTAAAACGTTGGTCTGTCAGGCAGGAGGTGAAACGTATTACTAAACCATGGAATATTTTAACTTTGCAATTAACATGATAAAGAAATCATTATTGTAATTTGAATGTTTGAATTTATTAACACTCTCAGATATGACAGGTAGGGCTGCTCAATATAACCGGTTTACCGGTATTTACCGGTTCAGACATGAAAACGATACGAATTGCGATACGCTGATCAAAAAACGGTATTTTGACTTGCATTCGGAAAACTTCGTAAAACTCGAAAATCTTCGGATTTTTCCTTTTTTCATTAGTGCCAAATATTCTTCACATTTTTATTTTTAATCATGAATAAAAGTTGTTATTAAAGCTTAATCAAGCCTAGTGATTTTGCTGTGTATTTGCTCTATAAATCAAGCATTACCTCGATTATAAGTAGTTTTTTGTTTAAAAATACTTCATGCAATATATTGCAATACATATCGCAATATATGCTTTCGCATCGCAATATAACGCAATATGAAAATTCTCTGCAATACCCACTCCTAATGACAGGCCATATTGAAACAGCTGATTTGGAGAAAAATCGGCACTTAGGGACATCAATCAACATGATGAACTGGACAGTTCATTATACATCTGTTCGACTGACTGGACAAAAAATTAAAAATTAATATTTACAATGTTGCTGTTTTGCCTTGTAATCAATAGTATCCAAAAGCACATCTGTTACCACGGTAACAACAGGTGATAATAATCTGATAAGCTGCATTAGAATAATCACTCATGATATATATACAACATTTGACAGCTTGTGAATGTTGATAATTTGGTATCATCCATTCAGGGAGGTGAGTGAGATTTAGTTAAAACTATATTGTGTTCATACAGTTCTAGGAGGTATATTTGTATTAGCTCTGTAAAAATGAATGAGTGACTTTAGTTTTACCCCACTTTTAGCAATATTCCAGCAACATCATGCCAGGGGACACCAGAAATGGGTTTCACACATTTTGCACATGTGTGGAACTGAACCCGGGTCTTCAGCATGATGAGCGAACGCTTTAACCACTGGGCTACCCCACCACCCAAGTTCTGTAAAAAAAAGTTGTGTTAATATAATATTCTGAAAACATTTTTATCAATGTACTTTTTAATAATTTAACTTTAAGTTAACAATGTAATTTTCTGGTCCATATGTTCTGAAAAGTCTAAGGGACTTATAAGTAAAAGCTTTTTCAACCAATCAGGTATCCTCTGCATCTTCAGGACTTGTATTTCAGTAAACCTAAATTAACCCCTGACACTTCTCAATCTAACAGACTAATCTGGGTCTCAAGATGGTAGATCGATGCTCATGCTGTTGATCACTGGATTGTCTGGTCTCTGCCACAGGCCAGAATGATGTGACGATTAGTCACATCTTACACAGTCCATTCAATATAATGTACATATTTCTTAGCTCTTTTATTTTTGATGAGTCTACACATCAAATTAAACATCAATGTTAGAATGGTTTAGTTTCACTGAGAAAATATCCTAAAACGTGTAACACTATTTCGATTTGAGCAGCGATCCTTTGTTACATGAGTTGTACGACTCGACACGCTGTCATCGAAGCTTTATGGACAGCAAAGAGTCCAGCCCCTTTGATATATAAATGCGTATTATCATAAACCTTACTGTCGCAGTTGTAGAAGATTATTTATGCAACAATGTAAAGCATTATGAAGACCGCGCGGACAGTATCTTCTTACTTACGAATATGTTCGTTTGTTTACAAACAAGAGAAAAGTCTGGTCACATGATATGCAAATTAGCCTGAGGCAGTGATGTTAAGCGAAGTCATCACTGCGCCCGAGTGTGGACTCTTACATAAACTCCTCATGCAAAATGTTATCAATGCAATGAAACAATAAATATGCAAACTAGGTCCAACAACCTGAACAACTTTTAGTTAACTCCCTAGAAAGCTCTGAAGGGGGTAACTTACTTTGTTCATAAATTCTAGGGGGATAATTCACATTCTGCATGCGTAAAGGTCACATGCAACCAAAAAATCAAACATAATTAAAACACAATTATCACTTATTCATGACATATAATATACATTGCTGGTTATGAAAAAACATATAAACAAAATTATAAGCGTACAATCGCACATCAAAAGTGCAATATTGTGTACTTCAGTTTACTTCCCAAGAAACGAAGCAGCCGGGATACCGAACCCAGTCAGAGCGGGTGGGTGTGCACTCAAGTGTAACGGCTGGTTCATTTGCAGATGCCCTCACGGGTCATTGTGTGTGTATATATAGAGATGTTGGGTTTTGTAAATACATGCTCATTTTTTGTGTATAACATTTTGCAATCAACATCATAACATGTCATGTGTTCAAGTATCACACCTGCCTGTCTGTGTAATTACATAATGTGAGAGAGACCGAACTCGGGCCATAAATCAATGCATTTTGTTTATGGTGTACAGCCTGATTGGTGTTAAGTTCAAATTGCATGTGGTCAGTGATAGCAAGTGCTATAAGCGCAGCCCAGCTGTTGAAACCTGTTTTCCCCAGAAAAGTCGGGGGAAAATTAGTGAAACGTTTGAACTCCGATTTCGCGCTTTTTTTTTCATCGCGTTATTTTTCAACTTTATAAGTTGAATTTGCATTTTTGACGATTTGTTTCGGTAAGTCCATACCGAAAGGTATCAGAATCTGCAAAGTTGTGTTTTACGTTGCATGTGACCTTTAAGCTTCTCCATAAAAATCATCATCACCCCCACAAGTCATAAATAATGAACGGTCCCTAAATTATGTTCAGGATGCTATTCCATGCAAAACATGTCACCACTCACAAGTGATGTCAAACATATTCATTTATTTCGAACTTTTTGCTGGAAGGTACGTCTCCGATACTTATCGATTGATATTTAGTCAACAATTATCGATGTATGGTATATCAATAGTCTGCCCTATCTGGGAGTCGGGACAGTCCAAAGTGCCAATACTTCACAAGATTATACACGTACACCAGCGTTTAAAATTCCTGCCTGCCTGACCATCCGGAACGGTCTATTTTCATCTCGGACGGTCATATTTCAAAAGTAGCCTGTCCGGTGGTCAGGTAGAAATGTTTACCCCTAAGAGTAAATATTTCATAATATCAGACAGGTTCTCGTGTCGTCAGTTTGAGGTGTTTAAGGTATTATGATAATTATGTTAAACTACACGCGATTGTACAGTTCATGTTACGATAACTAATCATAACACATGTACTTTCAGTTTACCTAAACTCGGTGCATTGCTAGTTAGTGCTATTAGTTTATTGTGATGCCTACAAACAGTGAATGGAGCTTGCGTGAGTTTGAAATGGCAGTAACAGTTTTTTATCGTTGAAAACCGGACAGGCACGTTTGTATCCGGATTGGTAATTTTTTAAAGTTACCAGTCCGGCTGTCTGGCTTGGAATTTTGGGAGTTTTAAACACTGCGTACAGTATCTATGCCTGTACGACTTCATGATTTACCTGAATGGAAATTTGAGAGCATATCCGTAAGCCCATGTTGAGGATATGGCGATGATCTCACATGTGATGGAGTAAAGGTTGATGCCCTCCCCACTTCGGGCGCCCAGAATCTTCACCACCTGGGGAACCTTCACTGGAAACAATCAGGTTTATTATGCAACCAGAAACATATACATATTCTCTAACTTGGGTTATCTTAAAACCATTAAAGGCATTAGATTTATGTAAAAAAAAGGGAAACTCTAACTGGGAAAAAGGGGTAGAATTTTTGAAATTTCTTCTGTAATAATATATATATTTGAGAGGGGACAACATGGATGAGTGACTCAGCGAGTTTTGAAAGTGAGTTTTGAAAAAGTGTGTGAAAGAGAGTGAGTGAGTGTGTGCAAGAGTGAGTGAGTGTGTGCAAGAGTGAGTGAGCGAATAAGTTGACCTAAAGGTTTCGGAAAACTGCGCATTAACCATGTGATTCATGACAATGACTTCTACAAATAGAACTCAATGTCTGATAAACAGTGAAGGAATATAATCAGGTAAAATCGGAACAGGAAGACTAAACGTCTGATGACTTATTCCAAGTCTGATATATGTGATATATATTCATTTTAAACATAAAAAGTGTATCACAGCCGATAAGGCAGATGTTGTTGACAGACACCTGACAGATGGTGTTACAAAGACTGGCAATTTTGCATCATCTGATCAATAGGTTTGCCTATATCAGTATCCTAAGGCCGCCATGACAGTTCCATGAATTCACCAACATTTGATAGGAAATTTCTCTACATCATTTCCAAATAAAAAACAATTCCATAGACATTTTGTATCATATTCCATCCATGTCCTTAAAATTGAATCAATCTAAGCCATGTCTACACATTCATGAAACAAATATGTCTACAATGTCGTATCATGTTATAGAACAATTCCATACATAATGATACAGAACTTTCTATACATTAGCAAGATGACCACGAGTGGGTGGGCCAGTTTTATGCTGTATTGTGGTTTCAGATCACAGACAACCATTAAAGAAGTCATACCTTCAGGCACTGGGAACTTATCTTAACTGGGCCATTATAATTATAATTGAATTTTAGCAATGTCCTTTGTCCCGAAACACACAGGCTTTTTTAAACACACAGATCTTCCATTCTGCTTGTTGGCAGTTTTATGAGTGACCCTCAGAATTCAGTTCAATAAAATCGATTTGATACGCAAACAATGATAGTTTTCGTAAGATCTTCATTAATTTAGTTATTTCTTTCAATGCATGTTAATAACTGTATGTTACAGTGAATAAATCATAAGCGAGAATCATGGTGACTCACAGTATTTATTTTTGGGAGTCATTTCAATATTTGGGAGTCATGAAAATTTCAGTGTGATATTTATGTGTGTATATCAAAATTGTACTGTTTTCTGTTGTATTGTCATTTATATGTTAGTTAATAAATAGTATATTTTTTCACAGTTCAGTTCAGCCATAACAAACTCCAGTATACTGAACAAATAATCAGTTTTTCCCAAATCTGTGTAAAACCCTGACTAAAACAGCTCTCAGAATCCAGATAGATTACCAGTGACATACACCAGCCGATGGACTGTCAGGTCAAATGTCCTAGCCTTTATATGGACTATTTGCTCAAACATCAAAGACTATTCACTCAAATATCACAGACTATATACAGGCTATTTGCTCAAATATCACAGACTATTTGCTCAAACATCACAGGCTATATACAGACTATGCACTTAAACATTTGGAGACATGTCAAATCAGACAAATTAATGAAACTTGGTTGCCTGGTCAAGCTGAATGCCTGCAGCTGGCTTCAGTTATCTACAGGCTCTGAGATCAATATTCAATCGTTATAATATGCGATAAATAATATAAAATCTGCAGTCAATGTCATTAAAATGTCCCAATATGAATTTGAAGTTTGTCGATTTATGTTATACAGATGTAAAATAAAAAGCTACCTTTAAGGCCTTGCAGAAATAGCCTGTATTTCACTGAAAACTGGGGCAGTGGGGTAGCCTAATGGTTAAAGCATTGGCTCGTCACGCCGAAGTCCCGGGTTCGAATCCCCATATGGGCACAATGTGTGAAGCCCATTTCTGGTGTCCCCCGCCGTGATGTTGCTGGAATATTGCTAAAAGCGGCGTACGAGTAAAACCAAACTCAGTCAGTCAGTCACTGATAACTAGACGAGAGAAAATGGAAGGAATGTTTTGATATATTAATGCACTGGATGCATTTAAAATACAAAATTAGCCCTTTATCTGAACTTGACAAATTCATTATTTTTCCAGTTGGAGTGAGTTGGATTCCACATTACTTTTTAGCGATATTCCAGCAATATCACGTCAGGGTATACCAGAAACTGACACATTGTTGTTAACATGTGAGGAATCAAACCTGGACTCTCGGCGTGGCAAGCAAATGCCTTGATCACTAGGCTACCCAACTGCCCCTTTTCCAGTTTGCTTGCCAGGGTGCCAAGTTTAGTATCCTGGACTAAGCCCTGAATGTCTCACCGATACAGGATCCAGCGATGATGGCAAACCCCAGACATTTACTTATGGCAATCTTCAAACACGGTCCTGAAAATAAGACAAAAACAAATACAGAATGATATACTATGTTGGCAATGGATTATAACTATTTGTTATCCTAGAATTGTTTCGAAAAAGCAACATACAAATTATGACTGTATAACATAAATAATAATAAATGATTAAGAAGATATCTTAAACTGATATTCTAAATGTCTGCTTATACATTCCATGTAAACATGTCCTGCCCCTTAATATTCACACTCCCCCTAACATTCCTTGCTGTCCCCACACCCCTGAAGGAATGATGTTGATGATTTAGAAATAGCTCATGAAAAAAGATTTGATCTTGTGTACAGTACTGTGTTAGTAAATTAAAACTACATTTCATCACAAAAGTTTATGCATGACTTTATCAATGCCACAGTTTTCAAATCGATAGTCATTAACAATTCTTCCCATCAATATTTCTGATTAATCGATCCTTTTAGCCAGCCTTACTCAGTACACATGTACCAGTTCATACAGTTAATTCAGTCAGAGCCTGAGCCAGTGGAATAGTTGTGTAACGATACTTCAATACACTACAGTATACATATCGTATCGCAGCCTCGTGCATCTTTACACTAGTTCAGCCAGCTAAACGTGGTAGGAACACGACGTTTAGCTGGCTGAACTATCTTTACACCTATACATTCAAAAATATTTTGTCTAAAAGATCCAGTGCCTCACAACAGAGACTGGGGTAACAAGACTAATCCTAACCCAAGTAACCCAAGGGTCAAAGAGGCACACATAAGAAGATTCTATTGTTGCACACATTCTGCCAGTTTCGCTATTTGAGGAATCAAATCAGATTAACAATAATACACACGTTCTTTTGCTGCGTCTAGTAATCTGGTATTCTAACAGATCAATAACCAAGGTTAAGCAGGTGTCAGAAACATAATCGGATTATATATTTCCGCTGAGACCATCTATTAATCATACTATTTCTTGTGTGGTTAACGTATGTTATAAGCTGTGTTTATTCGCGCTACGGCGAAATGTTTTGCGGACATTGATCGTTTGTATTTAAAATAAAGTCGTCTTTTGTAAGATAGTAACACGTGTTAAAGTTGTCCATGCGATTAGCGAGAAATCAACGGATCATCATATGTCCCTGTAAGGGTTCAAACACAGGATGATAATGAATATGCATGGTTGTTCTTGACGCCACTGCAAAACAAACATCACAAATGTGGTTTCATACGTGAATGAGTTACATAGAGAGTAAAAGCTTGGTTTCTAGTCATGAACAATACGCTATGTGCACTTTGAACATCCCGATTGTGTCATACAATGTGTGCATGATTGACACGTTTCAAAGTGTCTCGTGTCGATCTACGATTAAAGAGGGAAAACATCACACCATTCATTTCGAATTATCAACATACCGTCCAGAAAGTCAAAGTCGATGAAGAATTTGTCGAAGCATGGCTGCGGCACAATAAGTTGAACCCAACTGACAAGAAAAGTTGGAATGATGCTCGAGTTCACCATTTTCAAGCAGACACCGGAAATGAACTGAGAGTTGTCCGCCCCTTCGTGAAGAGTTAGCTTTCCCTACGTGACCTACTTTTAACAGGTAGGCACAAATATACATTTAGATACTTTGCGTTGGTGGGTATTATTTGAGCAATTCTACCAAAATACTCATGTAAATTGTCAGTGTGTGTTCATCGGTATTTGGACAATGCAAGTAAAAGTGCGCCCAAAACATGGAATCCTAACATCTGGCCAGAGTGCCTTCCACAGGATAGGGCGATATATTATACGAATGCTTCTCACAATATTTTCAATTTATATATGCATCGATTGTTGCAAATAGCAGCACATGTTCCTTTCATCGCATATTTTTCAACACACGCCCGCTCCTAAAAATGTCGTTATTGCATAGATTTCATAGATAGTCTCGCACTGCACAAGAATATATCTAATAATACAGATGTTGTCCGATATTAATCCAGTTATTACCCCCGGCATGTAATGCGGGGGCATATAGTCGTCGCCTCGTCCGTCCGTCCGTAATCATTTTGTTTCCGGAGCATAACTCCAAGACCATTCGATATTTTTCAACAAAAATTTGTAGATATATCGAACAGAACCTAAGGTGGTGCCTTTTGCTATTTACAGATTTTTGGCATTTTTATTTTTCTCAGTTTCCATGGAAACGTTTTGGACTTAGGCTCAAAAAGGAGGGGTAGGTTTCCTTTCCGGAGCACAACTCAGAAACCGTTCAGTATTTTTCTGCAAAACTTGGTAGATATATCAACAGAACCCAAAGTGGTGCCTTTTGCTATTTACAGATTTTTGTGATTTATTATTTTCTTGGTTTCCGTGGAAACGATTCGGACTTAGTCTCAAAAAGGAGGGGTGGGTTTCGTTTCCGGAGCACAATTCGAAAACTTCTTAATATCTTTCAGCAAAACTTGGCAGCTATGTGAGGCAGATCCCAAAGTGGTGCCTTTTGCTCTTTACAGATTTGTGTCATTTGTATTTTTCTTGGTTTCCATGGAAACGATTCGGACTAAGTCTCAAAAGGGAGGGGTAGGTTTCGTTTCCGGAGCACAACTTGAAACCGTTCAATATCTTTCAACAGTACTTGGGAGATATATGAGACAGATATTGAAGTGATGCCTTTTGCTATTTACAGATTTTTGTAATTTTTATTTTTCTAGGTTTCCATGGAAACGATTTGAACTTAGTCTCAAAAGGGAGGGGTGGGTTTCGTTTCCGGAGCCTAACGCGAAAACTTCTTAATATCTTTGAACAAAACTTGGCAGATATGTGAGGCAGATCTTGAAATGGTGCCTTTTGCTGTTTACATATTTTTGGCATTTTTATTTTCTCAGTTTCCATGGTTCCGGAGCATAACTCCAAAACCGTTCGATATTTTTCAACAAAATTGGTAGATATATCAAACAGAACCTAAAGTGGTGCCTTTTGCTATTTACAGATTTTGTCATTTATTATTTTCTTGGTTTCCATGGAAACGATTGGACTTAGTCTCAAAAGGAGGGTGGGTTTCGTTTCCGAAGCATAACTTAAAAAACAGTTCAATATCTTTCAACAGTACTTGTGAGATATATGAGACAGATCTTGAAGTGATGCCTTTGCTATTTACAGATTTTTGTCATTTATATTTTTCTAGGTTTCCATGGAAACAATTTGAACTTAGTCTCAAAAGGGAGGGGTGGGTTTCGTTTCCGGAGCATAACGCGAAAACAGTTCAATATCTTTCAACAGTACTTGTGAGATATATGAGACAGATCTTGAAGTGATGCCTTTTGCTATTTACAGATTTTTGTCATTTTTATTTTTCTAGGTTTCCATGGAAACGATTTGAACTTAGTCTCAAAAGGGAGGGGTGGGTTTCGTTTCCGGAGCATAACGCGAAAACTTCTAAATATCTTTCAACAAAACTTGGCAGATATGTGAGGCAGATCTTGAAATGGTGCCTTTTGCTGTTTACATATTTTTGGCATTTTTATTTTTTTCAGTTTCCATGGAAACGTTTTGGACTTAGTCTTAAAGGTAGGGGTGGGCTTCGTTTCCGGAGCATAACTCAGAAACCGTTCAGTATTTTTCTGCAAAACTTGGTAGATATATCAAACAGAACCAAAGTGGTGCCTTTTGCTACTTACAGATTTTTGTGATTTATTATTTTCTTGGTTTCCATGGAAAAGATTCGGACTTAGTCTCAAAAAGGAGGGGTAGGTTTCATTTCCGGAGCACAACTCGAAAACTTCTTAATATCTTTCAGCAAAACTTGGCAGATATGTGAGGCAGATCCCAAAGTGGTGCCTTTTGCTATTTGCCGATTTTTGTCATTTATGTTTTTCATGATTTCCATGGAAACGATTTGCACTTAGTCTAAAATCAAGCTGGACTTTAAGTAACTGTCAGATGATTTGTTCTTTCAAAGATGTGGGGGCCGTGGGGATATGTCATCTTCTGATGACTCTTGTATTAAAATTGTTAACGTATAGAAAAATACAAGATATATATCAAAACCGTCGTTTTCAGACGTGTTCAATGAATGATGCTTGCTATATATAAGTTACATGCGACATGTGCACCTCAGTAAGAGTATCAATAACAAACTTGGATGATTTCTACAAATAAGGATTAAATTAAAATGGTAAACTTCCATTGAGAAACAAAATATAAACTCCGTGTTTTCAATGCAGGGCGAATAATACTATGTTGTTTTTTTTCAAGTATAGTTATTCCAAACGTTACATTTTAGTACGAAGTAGTTGAAAAGACGAAGTGGGACATTTGGTAGCGAAGAGTTTATCATCAAATTCCTTTATACCCATAATACCACTTGAAGTCTGTCTCACAATCCCCGATCCGCACTATTTCCGCTGCCGCCCGGCCCTTTCTTGTTGTCAAGAAATTCTCGCGACAAATTTGAATATGCCGCCACTTTTCATGAAGAGTTGAAGGCGAATAGTTTCCTAGTACTTTTGTTTTTGAAATCAATCAGATTTTTCATCTCCATGATTTAGAAAATAAGACATTTTGTGCTTGCATTCCTGTATTGAGGCTCGGGGGCCGAATTGGCTGGGGTCAGGTAGCAAATGTCATTCTAATTCATGGTTCGTAACCCGTGAAGGTCCGGGTTAGAATGAACCTTCAGTAACCCATGCTTGTCGTAAGAGGGGACTAACGGGATCGGGTGGTCAGGCTGACTTGGTTGACACATGTCACCGGTTCCCAATTGCGCAGATCCATGCTCATGCTGTTGATCACTGGATTGTCTGGTCCAGACTCGATTATTTTCGGACCGCCGCCATATACCTGGAATATTGGTGAGTGCGGCGAAAAACTAAACTCACTCACTCACTCATGGTTCGTATGCAAGGAATGGAAAATATTTATAACAAACCTTGGCGCTGGCATGTTATGTAATTGTGTGGGAGACTCATCTGAGACAAAACAGCTAGGTAATGAAGATTGTTGCAAAGACCTAATTCAGTGATGCCTTTCGCTTCACAACACTTGTCTCCTGTAGTTGAACCAGGAAACATGGGGTCATGCGGACCAACCCGTGAAGATGCGGATTAGAATTAATCTTCAGTAACCCATGCTTGTCGTACAAGGCGGCTAACAGGATCGGGTGGTCATGCTGTTGATCACTGGATTGTCTGGTCCAGACTCGATTGTTTACAGACCGCCGCCATATAGCTGGAATATTGCTGAGTGCGGCGTAAAACAACAACGATACAAACAAATCATGTGGGCCAGTACTGGAACCTCAGTAATTATCAGCATATTATATGACGTCACAGGAATTTCCTGTGTATGGTCGGTTATGGCCCGGGGAAGCGAAATTTGGACCAAACCTCCTCAATTTAGGTGTCGCTTACGCGGGAACGGTCAAGCTTCAGTGAACACTGAATTTAGCGTTCCCGGTACTCTCAATACCTAGAAAAACAAAGAAATGTGTGTCCTCGGCTGATACCGTAGTCATGGTAGAAATTTAATTTAATGTTGTCGTCGGTGCGATGGAGGAAGGGTTCTCCTGCTTCGGTCAAGATCCACTCTCCCTCAAGCTGAATCACACGCCGGGTGGCAGGAAGTCTAGGAATGGTCTTGTGCCGCTGTCTGTAGAGAATGGTCTTGAGTGTTGCGAAGGAAGGTATTTCCTCCAGCAGGTCGTCGCTTTACCGGGAATAGGGAATGTTGAAATTTCGCTTCCCCGGGCCTACACCACATGGTCATCAACGAACCCGGATGTTAGTTGAAAAGGCTGCAACAGAGTAAGGATTACATTCGCGGTCAGTTTCTACAGTAACCTAAATATCCGATAAGTTTTATCCCAGCCAGATCTATGAGATGTAAATCCAGCCAATCAGATCTTAAGAATCTCAAGGTATTAACCAAGCGCAATGTGGCATAAATTGGCTTTCGTGTGTATTTGGATCGAGCCCTCAGTACAGGATAAGCTGTTGAGATGTGCTTATATCATCACAACTGAGGTTGGAAGGTAAACTTTTATTGCTTTTGTCAGGGACAAATTAAAAAAATTATCGTCGACGGTAATGCAACAGCGAATTTTTGAGAAATTTGAAAAATCGTAAGCCCTTAGACCGTAGCTGGCATCGCACGACCACCGCACGAAAGCCGCATGGTGATCGTGCGGTAAACGCGCGATGTTTTAGTTAAAAAATATCTTACAGCGATCGTAAGATATCCGCACGGCCATCGGACGGCAACCGCGCGATGACCGTGCGGCCTCCGTGCGGTGCCCGTGAAATCGCGCGGACATTGCACGGTCAACCCACGGCAGCCGCATGATGGCCGTGAGACAGCCTTGCGATGGACCGATCATTTTTTTTACCATGGTATATTCATTGGCAATCCCTAGCAGTTCTATCATTTGTCTCGGTTCATGAGAAGTCCAAGACAACAAGATGGTAAACCGATCTCCGCTCAGTCTCCGCTGCGGACGTAGCACGGGCACCGTATGATGTCTAAGCAGTATAAGATCTCCGTGTGATCTCCGTACGATTTCTGTGCAGCCTCCATGCAGGTTTG
Source organism: Haliotis rubra (assembly GCF_003918875.1). Classification (NCBI taxonomy): domain Eukaryota; kingdom Metazoa; phylum Mollusca; class Gastropoda; order Lepetellida; family Haliotidae; genus Haliotis; species Haliotis rubra. The sequence continues at coordinate 1,941,032 of NW_025765203.1, read as the reverse complement.
CCTCAGCTTGTGGCCCAAGGAAATCGCACGATGCCCCAAGACAATCTGAACACAAACGTCGTAGCCCGCGGTCACCCACGATGCCTAAAACATCGTACGGAAAATCGTATGGACTACTTTATCGTACGGCGCCCGTGGCAAATGTGATCCAGGTCTTAGAGGTGGACCATGAAACGGACTACATTCTTCTCATCCACCATGTCACCATTTGGCAAACCGTCTATAGTTCGAAGTGTGAAGTTCGAGGCCATGACGACCGTTACATGTGATTGATATATGTAAAAAGTCGTTACCTGCTGCAAAAACGATTTGAGTAGAAAACCTAACAGAACTAACACTAAAAAATGATAGAGAGAGGGAAAGCTTTAGGTGAGTGTGTCTAGAAATTTACAAAAGAATATTATTAAGCAAACAAGCCTATAACAGCATACCAAACTGTTGTGGACAGTCAGTTGTTTCACACGATGAGTCACTGCACGTGACGGGAACATACCTGTACTAATCTAGGTATGTGGGTAAACATGTTATCATACTGTCTGGACGGATTCCATGCGTAACTGTATCGCATCCGTGTAGATAATAAGCGTCTACCCAGAGAGCAAAAGGTCGGTGTCATGTGCCAAGACAGGTCAAAAGGTAAGTGGGTGAGTTTAGTTTTACGCCTCACTCAGCAATATTCCACCTATATGGAAATAATGGAGTCTGGACCAGGCAATCCAGTGATCAACATCATGAACATCGATCTGGGCAATTGGGATGCGATAGCATGTGTTCACCAAGTCAGCGAGCTTGACCACCCGATTCCGTTAGTCGCCTCTTACGACAACATGGGTTGCTGAAGACCAATTCTAACCTCGCACTTTGAGGGCAGCCCCATACGGAGGAACTTGTTATTATGATGCATACATTGATTGTAGGCATTATTCCAGCAATATCACGACGGGGACACCCTAAAGTACTGTCGGAAATAGATAAAAAAAACTGTTACTGTTACTCTGTATCCTTAAAATTTACACAATTGCAAATAGCATATGTCGAAATAACCCACATCGGCCTAACTGGGCGTTCAGTGGGATGTGCAATAGGATATCCAGAAAAGCATGTTTACTCGTAAACTCGGGCAAAACTTAGAAACACTACGAACAGCTGCTGAAAACAATAGATCAGACTATAGATGGCAATTAGGTCGCTCAGCCAGGTATGACGACGGACCGTCAACTCACTTGGCATGAAATGCACGTGCTGCCCACAGACACAAGGGGTCATCTCAAATATCTTTTATGCTGTTTCATGTGTATTGAACATGTCTCGACTAATTTTCTAATCTAAGCTAATATCTCTATCCCCAAGCCCGAACCCAACTACCGTCAACAACACCTGTCTTGGTTTTGCTTTTGAGACGACCCCTCCTACCTGTTTCTTTTGATAGTGACAGTGAGACTCAATGGTATCTATATCCTTAATAGTTTCAGCATTAAAGTTGTTATTTTTTACGTCTGCTATCGTTTATTATGAAGCTAAGTCTAATTTCAAAATGGACATTCAAAAAGTGTCATTTGTTATACAATATCATCGCACACTAATTTGCATAAAGCCATGTTCTGCTCCAAAAAGTCTCTTCGGACTTTGAAAATAACCGCATTGCTCATTTCTGCACTAATATCTCCTCAGTAAAATCCTTCTTTTACGTTTCCTATCTCCCTACCACTGAGACTGTAGTTAGGCCAAACTTAGTTCAACAGATATTTCACACTTTCACATATTAACTACCTAACTTGAAACAGTTTTTTTTCTATTTCCGACGGTACTTTAGTTCAGTTCACACGGTTAGGGATACGAACCCGGCCTTCGACGAGCTGACGCTTCAACCACTAGGCTAACCAGTCGCCTTTCTGACTACTGAGAGGGGCGGTTGGGTAGCCTAGTGCTTAAGGCGTTCGCTCGGCACACCAAAGACGCGGGTTCGATTCCCCCTATGGGTACAATGTGTGAAGCCCATTTCTGGTGTCCCCCGCCGTGATATTGCTGGAATATTGCTAAAAGCGGCGTAAAACTCACTCACTCACTCTGACTATTGAGGACAAGATGGCTCATGTACATCGGGCACCTGTTGAACTGTTTTTACTGTTCAACACAGGGCGTGTTATAAGTGAAATAATCTTCAAAGCCGCGTTAAACTACAGAGGGAACACTTATTAAAGCGAGTTGAATGATCAGAGCATATCTGACTTGGATTGTATCTGACAGTGTGGGCCGTGCTCTTGACATCAACTACTAGTTTGTCGGCCAAGAAAAATTATCCAAGAGTAAATGAAACGATGCGAGGCCAGCCTTCTTTGAACGTCTTGTGGGACAAGGTTGACCATTGACGTCACAGATTTGCGAAGTCCGACGGGTGATATCTCCACTATATGTTCGAAATTTCACTGTCAGTGTACAATTTGATAACTTAACGAGTCTGAGGTACTCGGATGTCGGTGTTGACGGGTGGCACGTCACCCATAAATACTTGCAATGACCTCTGTATTATCATTTGCTTTAGGAATTATGTCAACATACACAGCTGCAACCTGTATAATCATTAACTATTTGTTTCATGAATGCATTTGCGCAAGAATTTTACCGCCAGCCCTCAACTTTCACTCCGAGTTGAAATATAAATAAGTTTGATTGTCTAAATGTTTCCCGCCGCTGTAGACATTAATATCCCGATGTGACTGTGTCACAGTCCCTGGACCGCATTAGTTTCCTTTCCGCCTCGTCTGTCAAACAGACCCTGAGAAAAATACCCTATGCAGCCTATGCAAGTCTAGAATGTGTGGCAAGTCTAGATTACCACAGTTTCTGAAAATGAAGTAAGTCTCTATTTTAATTTTTAAACTATTTTTTCTGTAAAATATGTTCATTTCAGAGACTAGCTGTTAGTCTACCTTCCACCCAGCCCTTCCTGCAATGCTAAAGCCCTAAATGAAGCAAGTCTAGATTTCCTCAGGCTTAGGTCTCCCATCTCACGGGGGCTCCTTTTCAGTTTAAATGGAACTGAGTGTTGCTACCAAAATTATATATATTCAGTCTTCAGAGAGTGTTTGGGTGTTGCTACCAAAATTATATATACATTGTATTCAGTCTTCAGAGACTAAGCGTTTGTCTACCATAAAAACAACAGATCAGATCTTTCTTCATCTAAATTTACTGAAAAATGTTAGTGAAGCTAGTAGAGTCGATCTACATCATAAAATTAATTTAAAGATTATAAATTTCATAAATAATACATTTTAACAGTATAAACGATATACTTTACCCAGGAATTGGCTTTCACTTTGTGTGAGTTTAATGGAGTATGCACCTTAAGAGTAAGAGACAAAATGGACGGAGATTGCGAGGATATGTTTACCTGAAATTGACACTCTCTAGTTCAACAATAAAGGTGTTAATGGATCAGATTATTATTTTTTTTTTTTTTTTTAATATAACACTCAGCAACGTCCAGCTATATGGCGGCGGTCTGTAAATAATCAAATCCGGACCAGACAATCCAGTGATCAACAGCTTGCGAGTGGATCTACGCAATTGGGATACAATGACATGTCAGCGAGCCTGACCACACAATCCCGTTAGCCTGAAGAGTGACGATCAATTGTAACCCGGATCTCCATGGCTAAATGGATCAGAAACAACGTTCCTGAAGTCTTTCGTGCAAGATAATTTCCACGGGTTTCCCCGGGAAGGTGGAAGTGGGCCGTCCATGATTACACCAGTCTCGTCAAAAACGTACGAACATCTATATGTGTCGTTCGTTCACTTCTAAACGTCAGTTTCGCGGTCATGTGACAGACCTCTCGTCCAATAAAAATGCAATAGGTCGTGCGAACTTTATATTTTCAATTTAGCTGTCAAATAATGAAACACATAAATAATAATGGAAACATACATTAACATTAACCTGTTGGATCACTGCTGAGAGCTCAATGCACATTTGATTTAGTGATGATTCAGTTCACTCACCATACACCTAATTTGGGCGATTGATAATATTATTCCTCGGTTTGCAATGTAAGAAATATGAAAGCGCCTTCCTATATCTAATTTTTCATCGTCTTAAATCTTGTAACTAAATCAAAATTTCTGTGAGAAAAAAGTGAGTGAGTGAGTTTCATTTTACGCCGCACTCAACAATGTTCCAGTTATATGGCGGCGGTCTGTAAATAATCGATTCTGGACCAGACAATCCAGTGATGAACATCATGAGCATCGATCTACACAACTGGGATACGGTGACATGTGTCAACCAAGTCAGCGAGCCTGACAACCCGATCCCGTTAGCCGCCTCTTACGACAAGCATGATCATCGATCTACACAATTTTGTTATTCCATGTTTTTTGGGGTGTAGACCAACAGTTGTCAGAGTTCTTTGTTAGTGTGACTGCTGCCGTGAGATAAGATAAGGATGTGAGAATTGCAGACAGTATGTGTAACATCGGCACAGCTGCAGACTGACAAACTTTGCACTGCAAGATTATACGGGGTGCTGTATGGTAGTGTGAGTCTGAGGTACGTCTTGATAGTTTTCATTATGTTAAAGACTCATGATAGTCATCTAGATTTATTGTCATTTAAGGACATGAGTTAAGTACAAGGTATGGCACCTTTATTATTTTATTATGTTGAGACGTTTCAGTAGAAATCTTTGTACTACCCGTGAAGAGTAGTACAAAGTAGTACAGGTTGGTTGATCTCCACCAACCAATGCCTGGGTTTGGGTGGTCAGATTCCCTGACTTGGTTGACACATGGCATCGTATCACAATTGCGTAGATCGATGCTCATGCTGTTGATCACTTGATTCTGTAGTCCAGACGCAATTATTGACAGACTGACGCCTTATAGCTGGAAAAATAGCTGAGTGCGATGTTAAACAACGAAGATCTAATCCATTTACACCTGTGTTGTTGAACTAAACGTTTAGAGAGTGTGAATGTCAGGTAAAAATATCCTCGGGGCGTTGAATACCAAATAAAGATAAGGGTAACCTCATAACAGAATAATTCATGACATATCTTGCCTTTACTGTTATTCATACACGTTGAGAAATGTCAATCAAACAATTAATATTCAGTGCAAAATTTCATATGTAATTCATATCTGAAACAAAACAGTTGTTGTGCTACTTCAGAAATCAACTCGTATGTTTAATATCAGATACACCTATATTAAGAATAATAGTTGCACCAGATACACGAGGTCAAGTCTTGAAGGTTATAACGTGTGGAGTGTAATTGTAGACTTTGTCCGTTTACTTTGTAATTCTGACTGGATTCTACAACGACGGCACTCAAAGATCACAATCTGCTTATCGACCCCAACGTCTATAAATAAGTTCCACATATTAACCCAGGCATTGCAAGACAACAATTTGGTTTTCTTACAGTTAACTATCATGAATCAGGTTTTGTAGAGATAATCTGCCCACGTGGTTTTACTGTTACAATATGCACGTGACCGTAAAGACAAATATGTTTTGTTTTTGACCGTCATGAAAGCAAAAGACAAAATTTTAATGTCAGAATATGTATTACAATAAATATTATAGTTGTGAGTGAGGGAGTTGGGTTTTACGGCTCTTTTAGCAATATTCCAGCAATATCATGGATTGGAACACCAGAATGAACTTCACACAATTTACCTATTTGGGGAATCGAACCCGGGCCTTTGGTGTGACGAGCGAACGCTTTTACCACTAGGCTACCCCACCGCTCTATTATCGTAGTGGGAAAATGTCCTTGTATTAGATTTTCCCCTTAATGACGGTTAGAGGTAGTTGCTATAGTTACCTCAACGCATCTTTGAAATGATATGTCTACAGCTTGTAAGCGAGTGAGTTAATTTAGCAATTCGCTGTCATGCTGTGGCGATGGTAAGAGCAGGGAGTTGTCCAAAGGTTGACTTCATATATTGCAGCCCGACCCGTAAAGATCCGGGTTAGAATTGATCTTCAGCAACCCATGCCTGTAAGAGGCGACTAACGGGATTGGGTGGTCAGGCTCGCTGACTTTGTTGACACATGTCATGGTAACCCAGTTGCATAGAACGATGCTCATGCTGTTGATCACTGGATTGTCAGGTCTATTATTTACAGACCGCGCTCATAGCTGACATATTGCTGAGTGCGGCGTTAAACAACAACCAAACTTAATATTGCAGCCCAGCCAATGATACTTTCATGTTATTGAATATCCTGGAATGGTTTTGGCTTGGGGATCTAAGCACTACTGTGATCTTAACTCCTTTACCGTAGCACCGACGTACGACAGTCGTAGCGCTACGGTGATCGTAACTTCTTTACAGTAACATAGACGTACGACAGTCGTATCACTGGGGAAATCGTAACTCCCTTACCGTAACATAGACGTACGACAGTCGTGTCTCTGAGGTGATCGTAACCCCCTTACTGTAACATAGACGTACGACTGTCGTATCACTGGGGTGATCGTAACTCCCTTACTGTAACATAGACGTGGAACAGTTGTAGCACTAGGGTGATCGTAACTCCCTTACCGTAACATAGACGTACGACAGTCGTATCACTGGGGTGATCGTAACTCCCTTACCGTAACATAGACGTCGAACAGTTGTAGCACTAGGGTGATCGTAACTCCCTTACCGTAACATAGACGTACGACAGTCGTATCACTGGGGTGATCGTAACTCCCTTACCGTAACATAGACGTCGAACAGTTGTAGCACTAGGGTGATCGTAACTCCCTTACCGTAACATAGACGTACGACAGTCGTATCAGTCGTAATACAGTAACATAGACGTACGACAGTCGGGTGATCGTAACTCCCTTACCGTAACATAGACCCAGCACTTACCGTAACATAGACGTAAGAGTACGACAGTCAGCACTGGGGTGATCGTAACTCCCTTACAGTAACATAGACGTACGACAGTCGTATCACTGGGGTGATCGTAACTCCCTTACAGTAACATAGACGTAGCACAGTTGTAGCACTGGGGTGATCGTAACTCCCTTACAGTAACATAGACGTACGACAGTTGTAGCACTGGGGTGATCGTAACTCCCTTACAGTAACATAGACGTACGACAGTCGTATCACTGGGGTGATCGTAACTCCCTTACCGTAACATAGACGTACGAACAGTCGTAGCACTAGGGTGATCGTAACTCCCTTACCGTAACATAGACGTACAGACAGTCGTAGGTGACTGGGGTGATCGTAACTCCTGGGGTGATTACAGTAACATAGACGTACGACAGTCGTAGCACTGGGGTGATCGTAACTCCCTTACCGTAACATAGACGTACGACAGTCGTATCACTGTGATCGTAATCGTAACATAGACGTACGACAGTTGTAGCAGCAAGGGTGATTACCTTAACATAGACGTACGACAGTCGTCGTAGCACTGGGGTGATCGTAACTCCCTTACAGTAACATAGACGTACGACAGTCGTATCACTGGGGTGATCGTAACTCCCTTACAGTAACATAGACGTACGACAGTCGTAGCACTGGGGTGATCGTAACTCCCTTTACCGTAACATAGACGTACGACAGTCGTATCATATCGACGTAGATCACTGGGGTGATCGTAACTCCCTACCGTAGACGTGAAGAACAGTAACATAGACGTTGTGATCGCTACGACAGTCGGTATCACTGGGGTGATCGTAACTCCCCTTACCATAACATAGACGTCGAACAGTTGTGATCGTAACTCGTATCACTGGAAGTGATCGTAACTCCCTTACGGTAACATTACCGTCCTTACCGTAACAGACCCATAGATGTGGGGTGATCAGCTCCCTTACATTAAGGGACTTTACCGTAACATAGACATTACGACAGTCGTATCGCTGCGGTAATCGTAGCTCCCGTACCTTAATATACAGCGGTCGTTGCGCTAAGGGGAGTCGTAACTCCTTTACCCGTAACCAGACGTTTATCGTCGTAACATAGACATAGACGTACGACAGTCGTAGCACTGGGGTGATTATAACTCCCATACCTTAATATAGACAGGCGTATGGCGGTCCTAATCCTTACCGCAGTCGTAGCGCTACGCTGATCGTAACTTTCATACCGTACTATAGATGTCCAACAGTCGTACAGTTCTATAATTAATACGGCCTGACCTCTTGGAATATCTTGAAAACCTTCACGTCGTTAACATACCAGGAAGATAACTCGGGTCTTGTCCACAGCACCATTAGGTTGTTCAGATAAAGTCTGTTTCACATACGTGTGTGTCTGTGCTAAATCCGCTGATCTGTGTGCCGTGTGGAAATCTGCTCTCAAGTACTTGCTGGTAAGTGGAAGATAGGGGTTAACCATCTGTAGGGCGCGACAAGGCGATCGATAACATTGGAATTCACTTGTGGTGTAACGGAACGGTTAGTCCTGGTAGTCATTGCTCTGTACATAATATATTGTTTGAAACTATTTTTATCCTCAACGTGTTTACTTAAAGTCAGAGGTTGGAATATATTGATTTAGCACTCGTTTCGCGCATCACAAAATGCTGGCGAGGCACGTTTTAAAAAGTGGAATTGTATTTTTCATCTTAGGGGAATGTTCGAAACAAATATCTTCTTAGCATTGAACTTACAGTTAAGTTTGTTAAGATATGAAAAATATCCACTGTTTAAGTAAGAAAAACGTATCCTGTCACGAGATCCGAAACGGCATAGCGGGAGATTCAGTGAACGGGAATATGCGGAACAAGAATCTCGATCTGCATGATAAAACAGCTGTACACGTGCTTCACCCAATTAATGCACGACTTTCCTCCTTAGCACGTGCACAGGTCGTGTTATGCTAGCACACAAAGCTATTCGATATGTACAAAAGAAATATTCAAATATCAGTAATGTAAAGCATGTTATCTGATACATTTAGCCCCATTAAGCTGTGCAGTCTGTCTTAGCGCTCAAATTATCATTTACCAACACGTCCTCCTCTGCAGCAGTGGTATTTGAAGGACACACTGACCGCGACTTCGTGACTTACATACACGGGATCAATGTCACGGTTGTTCACTAATGGCAGTGAAAAGTCGGTTGAGAGCGTTTCTAGAGGCTGGGAGGTTGTCTCGCGGTGAAGTCGACTCTCAGGATTTAAAACTGAAAATATTACAACAAATATTTCACTTGCATTCAGTATCTTTGGTTTTGTTCATTTAACCTACAAAATCCGCTTTGGATAAAATGTTAAACCCTGCTTTCCACAAACAAGTCCGAATCTGACTTTATCCCCAGACATTCAGACACATTTCACAGTACGGCTAGTGTTGTTAGAAGTTTAAAAAGGCGATTGGGAATCATGTTAGACACATAATATCCAAGATATATTTTTTCCGGATATTCTGCATTCTACCATTGAAGTATTTCATGGATACGACACACACTGAACGTCATGGTGCGCAATTTGAAATCTGTCTCGAAAAGGAAATTCAGATTCTGGAAAGGTCGTTTCATAAAAATTTAAATAATTGGGACAAATGTTTTCTGACACACTTCCTTTTTTAACGAGGAATTATATATCTAGAAGTGAAAAGGCTTCGTTGAGAGTGTGTGTATTCTTTTTTGTCTAAGTGTGTTTTCCATCTCCCGTCTACCCTAAAGCTTCCTTCCGACGTGAAATAATATGAAAAAACATTCCTTATCTCTATTATTCTCGCTTCGGCATGCCCAAGTTGGATAAAGGAAAAAAACACGTTACCCGCCAATACTCATCAAACACAGGCCAGCTTTATTTCCCTTCATCTTAATCTGTTAGTAAATTGTTTCCCAAGAGACGCGACTCAATCTACATCATAAATACTGATACGCTGAGATCGAAATTTAAAAGTTTCTAAAAATGCGTTATCATAATTATTAGTAAAACAACATTTTGGTCAAATATTTTTTTTTTTTTAATTATTAATGTCCGCCCGCTCTCTCGCTGGTTGAGGTTACAGATGAAAGTGAGTAAGTTTGGTTTTACGCCGCTTTTAGCAATATTCAAGCAGTATCACGGCCGGGGAACACCAGAAATGGGCTTCACACATTGTACCCATGTGGGGAATCGAACCCGGGTCTTCGGCATGACGTGCAAACGCTTTAACATCTAGGCTACCCCCACCGCCCCTGGTAGAAAGTGAGGGACATGATTTTACGCCGCTTATATAATCACGGCGGAGCACACCAGTACGGTCACGTGGTATGTTAGCGGGCTTGTGCCACTGGTTCAGCTGGTGCCCGCCGTGAGTTAGTTTGAATATTGCATCAGCATAAAATAACATGCACCCATTGAAACAAGCATGGAACATGCCCTTACCCCTCCCCGGAATATTTGATTCAGACCTCTCAAAACCAAAATATTCACCGGAAAATGGTATTCGACTAAACAATTGCAAAGTTAATTCAAACGTTACCAGTCTGAAAACAGTTACCAAAGCACTGCAAACGTACGACCCGAAACATAACAGTGATAACCTACCAATGTTTGTTTGTTTGTTTGTTGTTGAATGCTGCACTCAGCAGTATTCCAGCGATATGGGGGCGGTGGGGTAGCCTAGTGGTTAAAGCGTTGGCTCGTCACGCCGAAGACCCGGGTTCGAATCCCCACATGGGTACAATGTGTGAAGCCCATTTCTGGTGTCCCCCGCCGTGATATTGCTGGAATATTGCTAAAAGCGGCGTAAAACCAAACTCAGTCAGTCAGTCAGTCCAGCTATATGGCCTTTAGTAATGACCTTTCTCTGAACTAGCAGGTAAGATTTTGTTCTCCAGCAACCAATACTTGTCGTAAGAGGCGACTAACGGGATTAGGTTGTCAGGGTCTCTGACCTGGTTGACACATGTAATGTTATCTAAGTGACGTAATACGATGTTCATGACATTAATCACTGCATATCCTGACTCGATACGTGTGTGAAGTTTTCGTCACAGGGTAGACACACATGGTCAGTCCGACTCTGCCCTAAGGGTCAGTTGGGGCAGATAACTACCTACTTGAATGTAATTCTTAAATAATGACACAACCATCCCCGGTGGTTGCCGATAAACCGCTGACAGCCTGGGATGTTGTGGAAGATAATAGGGAATCAAAACTTTGGGGTTATGTAATGATGGCTTGAGTTGTATATATACGGCTGTCGGGGAGGGCCACCTTACTCGGTACCTCTCACTCTGCCTCCGCCGAATAAACTCCCGACAAATCAACAGCCTTCTCTGTTCTTTAAGGTAACACATTTGTTGACATTTCTAGTTTAACTTATTTTGCTCGCTACAGTTAACATATGCTAGATTTAAGCTAGGGATATCATGACGCATCGTAGCATTGCGACAGGTATCATTTAACTTATATCTAACTGGCGACATTCCCGCCGTGATATTGCTGGAATATTGTTAAAAGCGGCGTAAAACCCAACTCACTCACGCTTGCGAACGTACTGTATACGGTATATGTTATTTTAGTGTACTGTCTAGACGGCAATATCCCATCTATCCCACTCTATGCAAACTTCAAAGCGTGTGTCAAATTTAATAATAATTTTTCAACATCTTTTGATTGTCCACTCGGTTTACGACAAGGGTGTATCTTAGGCCCTCTTCTTATCTCCATTCTTATCAATGCACTAGCTTATGAAATCGAAGCATGTCGTGAATCAGGAATTCAGTTTCATCCTGAACTTGTACAGTTATTTCTTCTTTTATTTGCTGATGACGTTGTGTTTATCTCTGATACAGTGTTTGGTCTACAGAAAAGACTTGATGTCCTAACAGTATTTTGTTCTGAGAATTGTTTGACGGTAAATATGGAAAAAACAAAGGTAATAGTTTTCAAAAATGGTGGAAGACTGTCAAAGTATGAAAATGGTTCTATACTGGTGTACAAATAGAATGGTTTCCTGGTATAAATATATAGGTATTTTATTCAGTAGGTCATTAGTATGGACCAAGCACATAGAAAATGTAAAGTTTTATTTGGTACATGTAGATCACTGTCAATGTTTAAGCCGTTATCTTTTTACCTGTTTTTTAAAAGATTTTTGACACCTAAGATTGTCCAATTTTATCATACGGTGCAGAAATATGGGGGCTCAATCAGCGTTCGAAATAATCGCCGGCCCGGAGGCCCAGCACCGGGTGTTTTTGTATCGGGCCGGCAATTTCAAATATTTGCAGGCCCTTGTGGCCTTCAGTAATTTATCTGTAATTTGTTTTCTCAACTGAAATTTTCCCATAATTTCTTTCTGTATTAATGTTAGGGAATCATCCATAATCCCTCATGTTACGATAACTTACAGTTTCACTTCCTGGTATTTCAGCGCTTTGTGCATATGAATGTCAACACCAGTCTTTAACAAATCAAAACATCTCTCTGCGCCATAGGCTTCGCTAATTGATTTTGTAGAAACAGTGTGAATCTGTGTACAGTGAAGTCTATTTTATTTTTGGGGGTTTGACGTTAACAAAATGGGCCTGCAGATTTCATCAAGGGCCCGTAGATTTTAAAGCCTCGCAGGTGTCAGCAGGCCCTGGTGGCCAACTGGCAAATTAACCTGTTGCAAACACTGGGCTGAATGTTGTTAACGAAATAGAAGTTATACATGTAAGAGCTTGTAAACGATTTCTAGGAATTAAATCCTCTGTTTCAGCGATGTTGTGCGAGGCGAATGTGGAATATATCCATTGTATATTTATACCATTTAAAGTTTTATCAAATATTGGTGTAAAATATTGAAAATGTCAAATGAGCGTTATGTAAAGAAATGTTATAACGTGCTTGTACAAATGGAAAGTAATGGTTGTCAGAGCTGGGCATCTAGGATAAAGCATACATGAAAAGTATTCGGATTTGTTTAGCAAGAACAGATGGTTCCAAATGAAACGCTATTTTTAATGAATTTCTTGGTAGACTCAAAGTTTCGGATCAAAAAGACTAGTAAAAGCACAAAAACATTTGGATACTCGTTGTATAAACCTATGTACGGTGTTGAATCATACATCCTCACAGTCAGCTATTTTAAACATGCTCTTGCTCAGTTTAGATCGGGGTCTCATAAACTACGAATAGAAACTGGCAGGTATATTGAGAGGCTAGAAATGACAGATTATGTAATAACTGTAAACTGCCATATCTAGGAGATGAGTATCACTTCTTGCATATTTGTAATATATATCAAGCATTGCGGCGTCCGTACATCCCTTTACAATTTTATGAAAATCCAACAATCCATAAATTTAATATGCTTCTGCAAGCATCAAATGCAAGCATCTTAAAACATTTATCAGCATATATATATCAAGCTATGTTACTAAGACAGGCTTCATTATCACATACTTTCTCACTTTGTAATTCTCAAGGTGTAACCTGGTCCTGTCAGCGTTTAAAATTCCCGCCTGCCCGACCACCCGGAACTGTCTATTTTCATCTCGGACTGTCAAATTTCAAAAGAAGCCTGTCCGGTGGTCTGGTAGAAATTCTTACCCCTAAGAGTAAATATTTCATAATATATCAGACAGATTTTCGTGTCGTCAGTTTGAGGTGTAGATCTATAAGGTATTATGAAAATTATGTTAAACTACACATATGATTGTACAGTTCATGTTACGATAACTAATCATAACACATGTACTTTCAGTTTACCTAAACTCGGTGCATTGCCTGTTAGTGCTATGTAGTTCATTGCGATGCCTACAAACAGTGAATGGAGCTTGCGCGAGTTGGCAATGGCAGTCACAGTTTTTTATTGTTGAAAACCGGACAGGCAAATTTGTATCCGGACCGGCTGTCTGGCTTGGAATTTTGGGAGTTTTAAACACTGCCTATGGCTTATATTACTTTTCTGAAATAAAGCACTGCATATGAGTATGAGTACCAATGTCCAAAACTAGCATGTTCCTACATTCAGAGGCGCATACCGGAAGACAAGACACACAAACCCGCGACGTCACAGACATGGACGGTAAAGTTGCCCTGGTAACAGGATCCACAACGGGCATTGGTTTAGGAATAGCCAATCATCTCGCAGAAAAAGGATGTTCGATCATTTTGACTGGATTGGGAAGCCAAGAGCTCATCGATTCCATCCTGAAGGATTTTAAAAAGTAAGTCTAGAATATTGTTCACTGCACAGTATCATCACTGAATGTAAAATAATTAGTTTGAAACTCACAGACCAGTGACTGATAGTATTAAGAACGATAGACGTCGCCAGGGTATCATGATCCACCACGAGAGAGAGACCGATCACAAACTAACCATTTTCAACCAAAACATCGACCCAACTCTAAGATTTTTTTTGATTTTTTACACTAGAGAAAATGCAACTTTGACTCTCAAAATGTGCATGAATTTTTCTATACACATTATGAATTATGTATAATAAGTTATTGGTCTTATTGCTCTGTCAAATGATAGACATCTCACATGACAAAGAATGGCACCACAACTTACATATGAAGCGTAAAGGTTTATAATTTATCGGTAGTTCGTGTCTTTCGCTCCTTGAAACCCATAGAGAACATTATCTGTAAAACTCTGTATGTATGAGTGAGTATGGTTTTACGCCGCTTTCAGCAATATTCCAGCAATATCACGGCGGGGGGATACCAGAAATGGGCTTCACACATTGTACCCATGTGGGCAATCGAACCCGGGTCTTCGGCGTGACGAGCGAACGCTTTAACCACTAGGCTACTCCCATCGCCCCCGACATATTAAACTGGCACGTGGTGATATGACTGAAATTATGTTAAAAGTAAGATTGAACAAATACTCACTCACTCTGTGTGTTCCAGATACAAAGGCCGAGTTGATTATGTTGCCGCTGACCTCTTTGACCCTGTGTCTATTGCAACCTTCTGTGACAAAGTCTGTGATATACACCCTGATGGAGTTGATATCCTCGTCAACAACGCAGGTGAGTTTACGATTTTAGCGATATCACTTGAAGTAAGAACGCAGGTGAGTTTACCATGTTAGTGATACCACTTGAAATCAGAACACAGGTGAGCTAACCATCGCAGCGATATCCCTTGAAATCGCGGAACGCAGGTGAGCTTACGATCTCAGCGATATCCCTTGAAATCAGAACGCAGGTGAGTTTACCATGTCAGCGATACCACTTGAAATCAGAACACAGGTGAGCTTACGATCTCAGCCATATTCCTTGAAATCAGAACCCGGGTGAGTTTACAATCTCAGCGATATCCCTTGAAATCAGAACGCAGGTGAGCTTACGATCTCAGCGATATCCTTTAAAATCAGAACGCAGGTGAGCATACGATCTCAGTGATATCCCTTGAAATCAGAACGCAGGTGAGCTTTCGATCTCAGCGATATGCCTTGAAATCAGAACGCAACTGAGCTTACGATCTCAGCAAAATCCCCTTGAAATTAGAACGCAGGTGAGCTTACGATCTCAGCGATATTCTTTGAAATCAGAACGCAGGTGAGTTGACCATCTCAGCGATATCCCTTGAAATCAGAACCCGGGTGAGTTTACGATCTCAGAGATTTCCTTGAAATCAGAACGCAGGTGAGCTTACGACCTCAGCGATATGCCTTGAAATCAGAACGCAGGTGAGTTTACCATCTCAGCGATATCCCTTGAAATCAGAACCCGGGTGAGTTTACCCTCTCAGCGATTTCCTTGAAATCAGAATGCAGGTGAGCTTACGACCTCAGCGATATCCCTTGAAATCAGAACGCAGGTGAGTTTACCATCTCAGCGATATGCCTTGAAATCAGAACGCAGGTGAGTTTACCATCTCAGCGATATCCCTTGAAATCAGAACCCGGGTGAGTTTACCATCTCAGCGATTTCCTTGAAATCAGAATGCAGGTGAGCTTACGACCTCAGCGATATCCTTTGAAATCAGAACGCAGGTGAGCTTACGATCTCAGCGATATCCTTTGAAATCAGAACGCAGGTGAGTTTACCATCTCAGCGATATCCCTTGAAATCAGAACCATGGTGAGTTTACCATCTCAGCGATATGCCTTGAAATCAGAACGCAGGTGAGCTTACGATCTCAGCGATATCCCTTGAAATCAGAACGCGGATGAGCTTACCGTCTACCTTGAAATCAGAACGCAGGTGTGCCTTCAAAACTTAAAAGTCTTGACGTCATAACAGTGTAGGTGGGGTAACAATCGCAGAGGCATCTCAACAAAACAGCCAAGGTCATTTTTGTGCCAACCAATGACTGTAGAACTAAGCATGTGAGGTAACAATCACAATATCAGGTGGCATCAGAAAAGTACTAGCTAAAATATTTTGCTGAAACGTATAAAAAAATAAAACATGCAATTAAGTTTTGATTTGTAATTTGTTGTTTAACGGCGCACTCATTAATATCTAACAATATTTAACAGTAAATAATCGAGTCTGGGCCTGGCACCTCAGTATTACAATCACGCCGTCAGGGAACGATGACACACCCGACTGAATCGGAATGCTCGCCGAGTCCAATGGTACTTATCCCTGGAGGGGCGGTGGGGTAGCCTAGTAGTTAAAGCGTTCGCTTATCACGCCGAAGACCCGGGTTCGATTCTCCATATGGGTACAATGTGTGAAGCCCATTTCTGGGCCGTGATATTGCTGGAATGTTTCTGTAGAACCACTTACTTATTGCTGGAGGCTATTATCTTCGACCAGGTTTATTCATAACCTGCTTACATTTCATCATGATATCGATCACTGGTTTAACTGGCCAAAATAACTTATACACCGACTCGATGCAGCGTTAACAACATTTACTCTCTCTCAAATTGTTTCGAACTGCATTTGGGAGCGGTAGCCTAGTGAATAAAGCGTTCACTCGTCAGGCCGAAGACCTGGGTTCGATTCCCAATATGGGTAAGCCTATTTCTACTGTCCTACGCTGTGATATTGCTGGATTATTGTCAAAACGGCATAAAACTTTACTCACTCACTCAAACTGAGTTTACGTCATCGCGATGTTTCAGGTATTCAGTACGTCAGAGCCGTCGAAGACTACCCCCTGGAGAAGTGGAATCAGATGATTGCCATAACCCTGACGGCGCCATTCCTTCTCACCAAACACTTCCTGTCACGGATGAAACAGAAGGGTGAGTGGCATCTTGTGGTTTAAAGTTCTACCCTTGAAGATCCGGGTTAGAATTGCAACCCCATGCTTGTGGTAAGAGGCGACTAACGGGATCAGGTGGTCAGGCTCGCTGACTTGGTTGGCACATGTCACCGTATCCCAGTTGCGTAGATCGATGCTCATGTTGTTGATCACATGTGTGCTTCGTTGTGGGGCAGGACTGAAGTCCTGGAAACTCTCAAGCGTCCAACCACGGCCACCCATCCAAAGAATCTCCTGTGTCAGTCCCCATGAAGTGATCGTAAGTTCGAATCCCATGTTCACGTTTTTCTTTGGTGCATCCGAACCATTACCGTGGTATTGTTTCACAATTGATGAAGTTCCATGATCTGCTTCTCAGGTTGGTGTCCGCCCACCATAACGATGACGTGGTGATATCGGAACCTACAGGGACTTTAACTGAATCTATTTGTTGAATAAATTAATAAAAGCATATTTTAAGATCAACCATATCCTATTTGTGATAACCTACCAAAGCATCTGTAGTACAATTTGGTTACAGCAGACCAGCTATGAGTCCCAAAACAAAACCATGACCATTATTTCTAAGTACTGTTTATTATCAATGGACATTTTACATCGAAAACTTATTCTACATGAATATCTAATCCCAGAGAATTCATTCAATGTTGTCTTTGCATTTGCTGTACAATTCAGCAATATTCCTGCAACAACACGGTGGCTTGCAAAAGAATATTTTGGATCAGACTGAAGAGTGTTTGACATAAGAAAGATAAGCCCCCTCACCGCCGGGGTACAATGACTCGTCATCTACCAAACCACAACTTGACCACTATATGGACGTAGTCGCCTCGTGATGACGAACACAGGTTTTGGGGTTACTGCGAACACAGTTCCCAGTTTCATCAACTCAGGGCATCTGCAAATAGTCGCGTCACAGCCTCGGTACATATTTTAGTTATAACGGTAACATTTGGCGTTTCGTTAGAATTTGTTCGCCAGTCGACAGCCATCTGCCCTCGTGTGACAGCGCCGCAAAGTTCTATCGTTGCATAAACCTTCTTCTTTTCCAAGATCGACGTTTCGTTGATACAGGCAGCCATGGCGTTCAGATCACACAACCGGATGCCCGTCCGTGTATTCCGGAAGTCGCGTTTCACAACCCAGTAATTCGTCATTCTCTCCACAAACTTGCTTTTGGGAGTCTCAGCCTTCATCCATTTGTCATATGAGGCCTGTGGAAGAAGGATGTTTTTATAAATGGTGAATCAGCCTTATACATATTGACATGAGACCAATTATTTACGTTTAATATCGTCACAATCCACCAATGTTTCCTCAAGCTGCAATCCGTTGATGGAATGACCATGAACAAACTGTGGTGATAAGGACATGAATTATCTAATCTGTACGTACTGAATTGGTATAACTGCATCTGAACAAAGAGAAAACAAGACTTTCCGTCTGGGTTATGTAACCGTATGTACATTTACCACCTGAATGTGTGGTTTTCTTGACGTCGTTTTTGTGCATTAGGCGAGGTGAGATTAAATGGGGTTTAACGTCGCACTATGACGACGTGCATTCGTGTGTGTGTGTGTGTGTGTGTGTGTGTGTGTGTCTGTGTGTGTGTGTGTCAAGCTCTGTGTGTATGTGTGCGTGTCTGTCTGTCTGCTTGAGATACTATGCCGCAGTGAAGCATGAATACCCCACTCAGACACATTATACTGACTCCGAGCCGACCAGTCCTTGTACCCATTAATGCCGAGCGCCAGGCACCAACAAGTACCATATTTTAACGTCTTTTGGTATGAAGCGGTCGGGGATCGAACCCGCGACCTTCCGCTCCCCGGGCGGACGCTGTAACCACTACAGCACGGAGTCGGTCCGTAACCATAGGGGAATATTGAAATATATTGTAGTAAATAGCGGATGAATATTTGCTGAAAGTACCATCGGGGAGACAGTCGACGGTCAGTTCTCGACTTGTTTGAGGACAGTGGCTACTCTATGAGCCTGATGGTTATGGGGGACTACTTGATTTACTGGATATCCCTAGCACCCCCAGCCACACTGCCTACACACGGGTTTTCAGGAACAAATATACGCACCCATGGAATCTCCGCGTCCATGCAAGTCTCCCATGGGACAACATTGACGTCACCGAGGCCGTGCAGACTGATGAAGGCCGCCTCCGGGTCAGAGTGGAAGTTGAACTCTCCGCTCATAGTGATGTTTCCTATACCTAGGGGGAAATCATTGCACATATCTGTACTATCCGCTCATCGTGACGTTCCTATACCTAGGGAGAAATCATTGCACATATATGTACTCTCCGCTCTCCGTGACGTTTCCTATACCTAGGGAGAGATCATTGCACATATCTGTACTCTCTGCTCATCGTGACGTCTCCTATACCTAGGGAGAAATCATTGCACATATCTGTACTCTCCGCTCATCGTGACGTTTCCTATACCTAGGGAGAAATCATTGCACATATCTGTACTCTCCGCTCATCGTGACGTTTCCTATACCTAGGGAGAAATCATTGCACATATCTGTACTCTCCGCTCATCGTGAAGTTTCCTATACCTAGGGAGAAATCATTGCACATATCTGTACTCTCCGCTCATCGTGAGGTTTCCTATACCTAGGGAGAAATCATGGCACATATCTGTCACTCCGATCTTTTCTTGTTGGTGATAATCACGCAGCTGTCATATAGGTATTCCACGAATATGGGCCCACTGAACAGATTTCCACCGATGGGCCCACATTTTAGAAAGTCAGATGGCCCACCTTTCTCCCGTTAGATAGGTTACCAGGCCCACCTTTCTCCCGTTATGTAGGTTAACAGGCCCTCTTTTGTACATCACCAAGCTTCATTAGAAAGGTTATAGATTGACTAGCTTGGCTAAGGTCGTTAGTGTTTGTAGATAAATAGTACCTTTATAGTTACCACCCATGATGTAGACGTCCTTCACCTTCTTGCCGAACTCCGGGTCCATTTTCAATGCCAGTGCGATGTTTGTAAGTGGCCCAACAGGAACTAGAGTAATCTCCCCTGTACGATAATATGGTAAATTACTGATTTGTGGTTTCTTTCACGTGACTGCTGAATAATAAAACATAATGAAAATATTTTAGTTGAAAAAAAGTAGATGAATATGTAGTTTGGAGAAGTTTGATAGCTGATACAACCTTGCGTAATACGTATGTCCTTGTACCTGGAAACAAGTTGACCAATCGAATAAGAGCATTGACGGCGTGTTCTGATTGGACGACACTTGTGTCGACCTCTTCGTCCCAGTCAATTTCCCCTAGTCCGTCGTTGCCATGGAAGGAAACTGGTTCACGGTTGTGGGGTATAATTGGGGAATCTGCTCCCTTGAAGACCGGAACCTGAATATGGAGTGAATTTAATTTTACGCCGCTATATGTTCCGGCCTAATTTTATGGTGGGTTCATTTTTTGCGAGGTTCATCGTATACATGGCTTCGGACCCTGGTATTCAGTGAGCCTAGAACTAGGCGAGCCCACTGCCCGAATATTTCCATCCATGTCACACATTGTTTCCTCGTGAAACCAGGGGCGGTGGGGTAGCCTAGTGGTTAAAGCGTTTGCTCGTCACGCCGATTCCCCACATGGGTACAATGTTTGAAGCCAATTTCTGGTGTCCCGCTGCCGCGATATTGCTGGAATATTGCTAAAAGCGGCGTAAAACTGAAGTCACTCATTCACCGGAAGCAGTGTACGATTACTAATATCATTTGTAGATTTTCTTCTACTTCAGAAGATTGCATAAATGCTTATTATGTGATAGTAAATGAATATATTCGGCAAATAAGTCTGACCCCAAATATGACATTGTTTTCGAACACCTCCAGTTGACTCAAAGTATTTGGAAACATAAATACTTGTACAATATTCCAAAATACTTACATTAACTCGATCACATACTTTGAGAACTCTCAATGTATTTCGAATGACCTTGTCCACGTGAACGTTTCCGCTTACACACGTGACACCAAGCACTTCCACATCCGGGTGACTCAATGCCAGGATAATGGCGGCTGAGTCATCGATGCCAGTGTCAACGTCCAAAATTAGTTTTCTTCCCATAACTGAAACAGTCAATAGCATGGAATAAGTTTTCAAGAAATTCATAATTATTTCATGTCCAACGTTCGTATTGTATTTTTGTGCCATCAACTTTTCTACTTCAAATATTTTGTTTCAAGTCTTCATAAAGTTAGACCCCACATGGGTACAAAGGTGAAGCCCATTTCTGGTGTCCCCCCGCTGTGATATTGCTGGAATATTGCTAAAACGGCGTAAAATCCAACTCACTCACTCACTCATAAATTTGTCAGTTTCAGTGACAGTTTGTTGTTCATAATGCTTCATACATGTATAAACGTTTTAAATATTATTATAATGTAATTCAATGTGATTAAATTGTTTTGTAATTTCTGCATGCAGAACACAATCTATTTTGGTCTATTGAAGCTATTTAAATACAATGCATTATCCAGACTTTTCATTTATTCGTACAGATCATGCGATGATTAGGGCACATTAAAAATGAAGCAGTTTTACACCATTTTATACCTTTTATTACAGCAAATCGACTGAATTAATATCAATAAGAATAATTCTATGAAAACGTACAGAAGTAATACATACAAAACATAGGGTAGCGTTTCCAAGCTATGTCTATCATGGGTAGTATAAATCAAAGAATATAAAAAATAACTGGGTGTACAGATGCATCTGTCCAAAAATTAGGTCAAGAAATTGAGGTCACTCGTATCTGAGCGTGGTCAAACGAGGGAATCTAAGGGCAATTCAGGTATATGTTTCTAATGACATCTTAAATCATAATGATAAATATTATCTTCATCCTTCAGTCAAACAATCATCGAACACGACTATAAATAAATACAGATACCTCAACACACGTGTTGGCCTTACGGCTCGCAGGGCGCAGGGTCAGAGTTCAGTGGTGAATATCCAAATCACGTGATCTGTTGACCCAACCAATGACTGCACGATGATGCTCTCGATACAGCCTGGTTCCCGGGGTCTGCGGCGCTAACGCTTCGACACTGAATCAGTCTGGCCTCGATAGACAAACAAAAAGGCGGACACGTCATGTATTTACTACAGAAAACCCCAAGAAGGAGTTGTTAGAATCTTGTCTTAGCATTATCAGCAGCAATGAAGCAAAGTATACGTCACGTGAAAAAAAACATCATTGTTACTGTAATTGAAAGAAAATATTAGGGACCGTTCATAATTAATGGGTGGGGGGTGATGATGATTTTTATGGAGAAGCATGTACAGTACAAAATTTATGTACAAAGTAAGTCACACAATTGTATGTCTGGTGCATTTGCGCCCAACGTCGGACCAAGCATATTCATATCAATTTTGATCAAAGTAAGTCTCACTCCCAAACTTCACGCAGAGGACCGTGCCTAGTGGTTAAGGCGTTCGCTCGTCGCCGAAAACCCGGGTGCGATTCCGTCATGGGTACGTGTGAAGCCATTTCTGGTATCCCCCGCCGTTATAATGCTGGGATATTGCTAAAAGCGGCGTAAAACCATACTCACTCGGTCACAGGTAATTTGTATAGCGTAGATCAATATATTGCTCTCGCGAACTTTAAGCAGAAATATGATAATAGGTTTGTGTTTGTTTTTGTGTAGTTGAGCCATTTAGTCATCCAGCATCTGAATAGTCATATTGATAATGGGTTTTTTATTCGGAGTTGAACTGGACTGACCGCGGAATATCTTCTTATTTGTGATTCATCAGTGTGATTCAGTGTGTGTGAATCTTAAATAAATGGTTTAATGTCATGGAAAATGCACAGGAACATGTCACGTGATTATTCAGCTGTCAGTGAACGGGTTGAACACGTTGTTTTCTGATGCACTGATTGACTTCACTCTCACCGTGTAGTGTTTGTGTCATCTTAGAGGGTTGATAGGGTAGCACAGTGGTTAAAGAGTCATCGAACATGGCCAACAACAAAAGTATGATCCTTTTTGGATGACAACTTAATTATATTATGATGCGACGTTTCAGTGTAGGTTCTAATACCGTTGTCAAGCAAGAGTCTTCATCATACCTTTCTCATAATTCATCTACTTCTAAATTGGCAAACAAACAGATGCTCAGCATCGTTCCTTACGTGGAAGACCCAGGTTCGACTCCCAACATCTGTTAAGCTCATTTCTGGCGTCCCCGCTGTTATATTGCTCAACGTAGGGTGAAACCCAAATCACTCACTCACCCAAGCGAGATCGACGCCCTACCAACCTCCCATACCCACTCTAACGCTCGCCAACACCCTTGACACCAACTTGTACATCTGGTAATACATCCACCAACATACCCGTCCACTCCTCAAACCGTCTGTCCAGTCACCCTATAAACATACGTTCATTTCTCATCATCCCCGTGACGACGTATGACTTGTGTTACAGGCTGGGGTCGCATCATCAACATGTCTTCACAGATGGCGGTGATCAGCACCAATGGCAAAGCTCCATACTCCGCAGCTAAATCCGGCCTCGTGGGCTTCACTAAGGTCAGTAGTCCACATGCGAACCCTAAGTTCAAGGTCAGGATCATCAGTACATGTAAAGGTCAAGGACGAAAGATAAAATGTATTCCAAGATTTGTCCAGGTATATTCTGGTTTCGATGTGTCCTGTGTATATGTATTCACATCGTTTAGAATTGTTTCGGACTGCTCAGCATGGTGTAACTTTCATGGCAATCACAGCGGCTTTAAAGTGACCTCACTGTTTACAGGGCGTGGCGCTTGAGGCTGCTGAATTCGGCGTGACGTGCAACGCCATCTGCCCCGGGTTTGTTGATGCTCCAAGTACGTCGCATATATATTTCAATTTTATTTAAATCGGCATTCATGATCTCGACCTGTTTGATAGTTTAAGAGACCCATTCTTGTCGTAAGCGGCGACTAACGGGATTGAATGGTCAGGTTCGGTGACTTGTTATTGTGTGGATAGATGCTAAAGATGTAGATCACTGGATTGTATGGTCCAGACTCGATGAAAACAGAAAACACGCTAGATATGATTCTGTGCTGCAATATTAGTAAAAAAAATCTAAATTTAGTGATCGGTATCTAAATATAATGTCAGTGACGTCAATCACTGGATTGTCTTGTCTAAGACCCGTGAAGGTCCGGGTTAGAATGAACCTTCAGTAACCCATGCTTGTCGGGATCGGGTGGTCAGGCTCGCTGGCTTGGTTGACACATGTTATCGGGTCCCAATTGCGCAGATCGATGCTCATGCTGTTGATCACTGGATTGTCTGGTCTAGACTCAATTATTTTCAGACCGCCGCCATATAGCTGGAATATTGTTGAGTGCGGCGGAAAACTAAACTCACTCACTCACGTTTGTCTCAATTACTTGCAGACCGTCGTCATGTAGCTGGAATATTGTTGAGTGCGGCGGAAAACTAAACTCACTCACTCACTTTGGTCTCAATTACTTGCAGACCGCCGTCATGTAGCTGGAATATTGTTGAGTGCGGCGGAAAACTAAACTCACTCACTCACTTTGGTCTCAATTACTTGCAGACCGTCGTCATGTAGCTGGAATATTGAGTGCGGCGGAAAACTGAGTCTCACTCACTCGCTTTGGTCTCAATTACTTGCAGACCGTCGTCATGTAGCTGGAATATAGCTGGAATATTGTTGAGTGCGGCGGAAAACTAAACTCACTCACTCACTTTGGTCTCAATTACTTGCAGACCGTCGTCATGTAGCTGGAATATTGTTGAGTGCGGCGGAAAACTAAACTCACTCACTCGCTTTGGTCTCAATTACTTGCAGACCGTCGTCATGTAGCTGGAATATTGTTGAGTGCGGCGGAAAACTAAACTCACTCACTCACTTTGGTCTCAATTACTTGCAGACCGTCGTCATGTAGCTGGAATATTGTTGAGTGCGGCGGAAAACTAAACTCACTCACTCACTTTGGTCTCAATTACTTGCAGACCGTCGTCATGTAGCTGGAATATTGTTGAGTGCGGCGGAAAACTAAACTCACTCACTCACTTTTGTCTCAATTACTTGCAGACCGTCGTCATGTAGCTGGAATATTGTTGAGTGCGGCGGAAAACTAAACTCACTCACTCACTTTTGTCTCAATTACTTACAGACCGTCGTCATGTTGCTGGAATATTGTTGAGTGCGGCGGAAAACTAAACTCACTCACTCACTTTGGTCTCAATTACTTACAGACCGTCGTCATGTAGCTGGAATATTGTTGAGTGCGGCGGAAAACTAAACTCACTCACTCACTTTTGTCTCAGTTACTTTCAGACCGTCGTCATGTAGCTGGAATATTGTTGAGTGCGGCGGAAAACTAAACTCACTCACTCACTTTTTGTCTCAGTTACTTGCAATCCGTCGTCATGTAGCTGGAATATTGTTGAGTGCGGCGGAAAACTAAACTCACTCACTCACTTTGGTCTCAAGTACTTGCAGACCGTCGTCATGTAGCTGGAATATTGTTGAGTGCGGCGGAAAACTAAACTCACTCACTCACTTTGGTCTCAGTTACTTGCAGACCGTCGTCAGGTAGCTGGAATATTGTTGAGTGCGGCGGAAAACAACAAACAAACACTGAATGAGTGGTGACTTCTGGGTAAAACTCATGATGTATATGTGCTCTTTTCAGTGGCCATTCGGCAGATGGAGGATATGTCTAAAGAAAAGGGGATAAGTTTCAAGGCTGCGAGGGTAACAATCTTCTTTCATTCTTGAATATGTGCCCTACGTCTTATGTAATGCCCATAAAGATCCGGGTTAGAATTGGTCTTCTGTAACCCATGCTTGTCATAAGAGGCGACTAACGGGATCGGGGGTGAGGCTTGCTGACTTTGTTGACAAATGTCATTGTATCTCAATTTCGTATAGATCGATTCTTATGCTGTTGATCACTGGACTGTCTGGTCCGGACTCGATTAAACAACAACAAAAACAAAAATCGTCCAACCGTAACCTCACTACCTCGGACTAAAACGTTGAAATGCTGCTAAATGTTATTGTTCAAGAAACAGATTTACCATTCGGTCACGTGAAGTGGGATATAAACATTTACAGCCTTGAGCACGCTAAATAGGATTGCTGCAATACAGTGTATACGTACTTAAAACTTAACATTAATGCCACATATCTGTTGGTAACTTAATTTGGAATCTATATCTAAATGTAATGTTTGTGATGTCAAAATCAAAGATGGTTGACAAAGTTCAAGATGGCCGCCAGGCGTGTGTTACCATGCGGCAGTGCATTAATAGCTGCCTCTGTTGGTGCCAGTCGGCCCCGAGCTGTAGTGGAATAAAACATCTATCTGGAGAGTGGAAGGTCGATCAAGAGACCGCGTCATACCAACAGAAGTGCCTGAATTGGACGCATGAAGCCTCCTTTCTCCCAACGACACATTATTTTTCGAACATCCAATTTTTTCAGTGTGTGTGTGTGTGTGAGGTGAGGTGAAATTGGGTTTAACGTCGTGCTTGAGAATATTTCGCTAATATGACGACGTGCATGCGTGTGTATGTGTAGGTGCGGCTGCTTGTACTAGCCCAGACTTAAGCTGGTTTTATAGTGCTTGCCCACTGGGATACCATGCCGCAGTGAAGCATGAATAACCCACTCAGACAGAGTATACTGACTCCGAGCCGACCAGTCCTTGTTGTACCCAGTAATGCCGAGCGCCAGGCAGGGACCAACAAGTACCATATGTTAACGTCTTTTGGTATGACGCGGTCGGGGATCTAACCCGCGACCTTCCGCTCTCCGGGCGGACGCTCTAACCACTACACCACGGAGGCGGTGTGTGTGTGTGTGTGTGTGTGTGTGCGTGCGCGCGTGTGTGTGTGCGTGCGTGTGTGTGTGCAATTTTAAGTCATTTTTGGATTACAGTACATGTGCATATGTTTTACAAATAGTCATACATGCTCGCATAATAACAAATGGCAGACCGTTTAACCTTTGCCATCCTGCCTTGTGTGTTCTAGAATGACAACAGACATTTTCCTTTGTAGGAACATTTCACCAACGAGCATCCAACCAAGAAACCTGTCACTATAGACGAGGTAGGAGACACTGATGTCAGAAACCCCGTGACACGGGACTACTGTAGAGGTTTCTGTTGGGTTTTTCTGTTCCCTTTGCAAAGATGACTGACTTCAGACTTCTATCATGGTCATCATTATGACGGCTCTGTTGTATTCTCTTGGCAAATGACATTAAAAGTTATAGGTCAAGCTTACGTAAATGGTTCTGGTTGAAATATCCTAAACTTGTTCATCCATTTGTCATACGTTTACTTATGTACCTACTCTAGGAACGGTTTCTTTCCCTAAACACTTTTGGTTATGATTTCGCAAAGGTCAAGGCCAGCGTTCAGGGTTTTGTAAAACTTGGATATGTCATCGTTCGTTTCTCAGGCATGGATTCATCTACAAACATGACTCGTTATGTTTTTATGTGTATTTACATTTTGGTGATGTGTCCGTCGAATATAATGTATCAATAGCCTTGCAAAAATGCCTCTGACCTTGACCTCAACTTGACCTGTTTAACCATGCGCAATTGTGTTTCAGGTGTGTGGTCTCGTTGACTTCCTGTGCACATCATCAGCAGACAACATGACAGCAAGCGCCATCTTGATGGACGGCGGGAACGTTGCTCACTAGCACAATGTCCGGCAGGGCAGGAGTGACACTACGTCCATGAAGTAATCAGATTCTATTGATAAATAACCACAATTCCAATACCACAATTCTAGAAATCTGGAGTACGAGTGACGCTGAGATTTGCTATTTGATAATAATCTTGTCCAGATATTTTGGGGGAAAGTCATTTGGCCTCAGGTTCTTGATGGACGGCGGGAACGTTGCCCACCAGCACAATGTCAAGCAGGGCAGGAGAAGTGAAACGAGATCCATGAAGTAACCAGATTCTATTGATAAATAACCACAATTCCAATGCCACATTTCTGTCATTCTCGAGCACGACTGGCCTGAGATTTGCTATTTAATAATAATCTTGTCCAGAATTCCAAACAAATTGTCAGAGAAACATTTTATGTCCAAGAGCAGTGACTATCTCTTTCTTTCTATGTTGAGCTTTCTATGATAAGAGCTACACGAAGGACTTGGTTCCTTCTGATGCCAGAAAATGTGGCTGTCTTTGAAGTATCGCCCTCTAACATCCAACATTAGTTTCTTCAGTATATATTTGATTGTTCGTTTGACATCAACACAACATTTATAGAGAAAAAACAACAAGTATGAGCAAGTTTGTTATCCAAGACGTAATAGTCATCAGACAATGGTGTTGTTATTTCCATCAACATTAATAAGTATTTTACGAAAGAATGTTTATGTTGAAAATTCTGAATAAAAGTTTCGAAAAAAACGTTCTTCTCATTTGTTCGTCAAACTACTTGATTTCTCTAAGACACGTACGTGAAAGTTTCGATATGATGTACGTTTTTCGAATAAGTATCATCTTTTTTTAATTATTCCTATTTTTGTTGTACATCAAATCATACGTCATTTACATATACAGTTGCATTGAAGAATTCATATAGTGTAGAGGCAGTGTCATGCCCATGTGATTTTGATGGATACTCAACAAAATAAGTAAAGGACCACGCCAATATTCAATATTTAAGTAATATGTGGATCATAATATGAACTATTAAATACTTTGATATTGAAAATTGGGATGGTCCTTCACATTTTTTGCTGAGTATACATGACCAAACTCATGTTGTTTGGCGGTGGGGTCAGGGTGGGGGTCTTTCTTATCAGCTATTCAGTTCTATTCCTAGATCTTTTTCTTCGACCGTTATCCATTGTCATTTTGCATATCTTTATCCTTATCTTATTCTATTTCCACATATTTCCTTGGTCCTACCCCGTAGACGTTTTAGTTCAACCTTGTCATTGATCCTATTTCTTCATCTGATCTTTAATTCCACTCCTTGATCACACTCTCTAATACTATACCTTGGTCTCATTCTAAGGTCCAAGTCCCTTGACTCACCTTGACCGTATCATAATATGTACACATGCACTCAGTGTAACGCTGACCTGCTTCCTTGCTGGGGTCGTTTAACGGAACGATCCCCTGAGGTAAAATAAACAACCCCCCACCCTCCTATAACTCTCCGCCAACAGACTGCTAAGTAGGTCATCCCAAGGAAAGGGATCCTCAGTAGGTCAACCTTATCTGGAGATAAAAGCAAAACAAGCGGACTGCAAATAGCCCCCCCGGGTGTGTGTCAGCACGTGATCGGGTAGATGGGTCCCTACTTCCTGGTCTTGTTCCACGCGGTTTGTTTGTCTTGTCTTTTGATAGTTAGGTAAAACTGACATCCAAGTAAATATCACATAGGACTCGGAGTCAAGCGCTGATAGCCACCTTGTTGAAATTGAGTTAAGATACGTTATCGGGGTGAGGGTCATAGGCTGTGTGGGTTTTCTTTCTTGTTTTGTTTTTTTGTCCTGGGGGTGGTGTTTTTTGTGAGTGTTTTTTGTGAGTGTTTTTTTTTTTCATCTAATATTGTAAAATGGGGGGTGCGGCTTGGAACGGGAGTGGTTGGTGGGTAGTTTTGTGTTGAAGCGGAGTGGGGTGTTGTTGTTTTTTGTTGTTGTTGTTTGTTTTGTTGTTTTGTTTTTGTGTTGTGGGGAGTGTGTGTTTTGTTTTGCCTTTGGTGTGTGTGTGTTTTGTTTTTGTTTTTTTGTCAAACCTCAAGAAAACAAAGTTTAACCACAGGCAGTATCTGAGGAACGTGTAATAGTCGGACCTTAAAGCGTGGGTTGGCTTTGACTGGTTCCTGCCAGATCCTCCACTTGGTGTCGCTGCGGGAAATAACGGAAACCAGTTCAAGTTTTTTTGGGTGTTTTTGTTGTTGTCTTCTTTTTTGGGGTTTTTTTTTTCTTCTAATTTTTAGCACTAGGTCAGATGTTACACATGCGATACATAAGCATATACATCAAGCGGGGTGTTACACTACTTCTATGTGATTCCAAATGTACAATATTTGCTTTACATACTATAATGAGAAATAAGGGGAAATATACGATATTAGTACTAGAAGTGAAAGTGTGGGAATGGGAAGAGAAGACAGGAGAGAAAGCATAAGCAGGAGGGGGGGGGGAGAGAGAGATGGCGTGTCGGTGGCTGCGTGTTTAATTTTCTACAGCTGTAAGTATTGGTATCAATGATTACCATTTGTTTTTTAAAATGGTATTGGCATAGCCGTAAATATGTTTTTCAATGTTAAAAATTTGCTTGATAATTTTTATCAAACCTGGGAAATGCAACTTGTTTTTTTAATATTTTTACACGTGTAGATAAATACATTTTGAGAATGTTATACAAATGGTTTAACAGAATACTTTGATTGGGGTCTCCAAGTAAGATAATTGATTTTGATATTATTAATTTCGTCTTGGTTGTTCCTTTAAACCATATTCGAAACTGTCTTATCAGATTTTGAGTTTATCTGCAATCGTATAAGGATGTTCAAGTGTTTCTGGCTCCTCAGTGCAAAGAAAGCAGTGGCTGCTGTCAGATATCCCTATATAATGAAAAAAGTTTGTGTTGTTAAAATCAGTGGCTGCTGTCGGATATCCCTGTATAATGAAGAAAAGATTGTGTTGTTAAAATCAGTGGCTGCTGTCAGATATCCCTGTATAATGAAAAAAAGTTTGTGTTGTTAAAATCAGTGGCTGCTGTCAGATATCCCTATATAATGAAGGAAAGTTTCTGTTGTTAAAATCAGTGGCTGCTGTCAGATATCCCTGTATAATGAAGAAACGTTTGTGTTGTTAAAATCAGTGGCTGCTGTCAGATATCCCTACATAAAGAAAAAAAGTTTGTGTTGTTAAAATCAGTGGCTGCTGTCAGATATCCCTGTATAATGAAGAAAAGATTGTGTTGTTAAAATCAGTGGCTGCTGTCAGATATCCCTGTATAATGAAAAAAAGTTTGTGTTGTTAAAATCAGTGGCTGCTGTCAGATATCCCTATATAATGAAGGAAAGTTTGTGTTGTTAAAATCAGTGGCTGCTGTCAGATATCCCTGTATAATGAAGAAACGTTTGTGTTGTTAAAATCAGTGGCTGCTGTCAGATATCCCTACATAAAGAAAAAAAGTTTGTGTTGTTAAAATCAGTGGCTGTTGTCAGATATCCCTATATAATGAAAAAAGTTTGTGTTGTTAAAATCAGTGGCTGCTGTCAGATATCCCTGTATAATGAAGAAAAGATTGTGTTGTTAAAATCAGTGGCTGCTGTCAGATATCCCTGTATAATGAAAAAAGTTTGTGTTGTTAAAATCAGTGGCTGCTGTCAGATATCCCTATATAATGAAGGAAAGTTTGTGTTGTTAAAATCAGTGGCTGCTGTCAGATATCCCTGTATAATGAAGAAACGTTTGTGTTGTTAAAATCAGTGGCTGTTGTCAGATATCCCTATATAATGAAGAAAAGTTTGTGTTGTTAAAATCAGTGGCTGCTGTCAGATATCCCTATATAATGAAGAAAAGTTTGTGTTGTTAAAATCAGTGGCTGCTGTCAGATATCCCTATATAATGAGAAAAAGTTTGTGTTGTTAAAATCAGTGGCTGCTGTCAGATATCCCTGTATAATGAAGAAACGTTTGTGTTGTTAAAATCAGTGGCTGCTGTCAGATATCCCTACATAAAGAAAAAACGTTTGTGTTGTTAAAATCAGTGGCTGCTGTCAGATATCCCTGTATAATGAAAAAAAGTTTGTGTTGTTAAAATCAGTGGCTGCTGTCAGATATCCCTATATAATGAAGAAAAGTTTGTGTTGTTAAAATCAGTGGCTGCTGTCAGATATCCCTATATAATGAAGAAAAGTTTGTGTTGTTAAAATCAGTGGCTGCTGTCAGATATCCCTATATAATGAAGGAAAGTTTGTGTTGTTAAAATCAGTGGCTGCTGTCAGATATCCCTATATAATGAAGAAACGTTTGTGTTGTTAAAATCAGTGGCTGCTGTCAGATATCCCTACAGAAAAAGAAAAAAAGTTTGTGTTGTTAAAATCAGTGGCTGTTGTCAGATATCCCTATATAATGAAAAAAGTTTGTGTTGTTAAAATCAGTGGCTGCTGTCAGATATCCCTGTATAATGAAGAAAAGATTGTGTTGTTAAAATCAGTGGCTGCTGTCAGATATCCCTGTATAATGAAAAAAAGTTTGTGTTGTTAAAATCAGTGGCTGCTGTCAGATATCCCTATATAATGAAGGAAAGTTTGTGTTGTTAAAATCAGTGGCTGCTGTCAGATATCCCTGTATAATGAAGAAACGTTTGTGTTGTTAAAATCAGTGGCTGTTGTCAGTTATCCCTATATAATGAAAAAGTTTGTGTTGTTAAAATCAGTGGCTGTTGTCAGATATCCCTATATAATGAAGAAAAGATTGTGTTGTTAAAATCAGTGGCTGCTGTCAGATATCCCTGTAAAATGAAAAAAAGTTTGTGTTGTTAAAATCAGTGGCTGCTGTCAGATATCCCTATATAATGAAGAAACGTTTGTGTTGTTAAAATCAGTGGCTGTTGTCAGATATCCCTGTATAATGAAGAAACGTTTGTGTTGTTAAAATCAGTGGCTGTTGTCAGATATCCCTACATAAAGAAAAAAAGTTTGTGTTGTTAAAATCAGTGGCTGCTGTCAGATATCCCTATATAATGAAGAAAAGTTTGTGTTGTTAAAATCAGTGGCTGCTGTCAGATATCCCTGTATAATGAAGAAAAGTTTGTGTTGTTAAAATCAGTGGCTGTTGTCAGATATCCCTTTGTAATGAGGAACAGTTTGTGTTGTTAAAATCAGTGGCTGTTGTCAGATATCCCTTTGTAATGAAGAAAAGTTTGTGTTGTTAAATTCAGTGGCTGCTGTCAGATATCCCTATATAATGAAGAAAAGTTTGTGTTGTTAAAATCAGTGGCTGTTGTCAGATATCCCTGTATAGTGAAGAAAAGTTTGTGTTGTTAAAATCAGTGGCGGCTGTCAGATATCCCTGTATAATGAAGAAAAGTTCGTGTTGTTAAAATCAGTGGCTGCTGTCAGATATCCCTTTGTAATGAGGAACAGTTTGTGTTGTTAAAATCAGTGTCTGCTGTCAGATATCCCTATATAATGAAGAAAAGTTTGTGTTGTTAAAATCAGTGGCTGTTGTCAGATATCCCTGTATAGTGAAGAAAAGTTTGTGTTGTTAAAATCAGTGGCTGCTGTCAGATATCCCTGTATAATGAAGAAAAGTTTGTGTTGTTAAAATCAGTGGCTGCTGTCAGATATCCCTGTATAATGAAGAAAAGTTTGTGTTGTTAAAATCAGTGGCTGTTGTCAGATATCCCTGTATAGTGAAGAAAAGTGTGTGTTGTTAAATCAGTGGCTGCTGTCAGATATCCCTTTGTAATGAGGAACAGTTTGTGTTGTTAAAATCAGTGGCTGTTGTCAGATATCCCTGTATAATGAAGAAAAGTTTGTGTTGTTAAAATAAGTGGCTGTTGTCAGATATCCCTTTGTAATGAAGAAAAGTTTGTGTTGTTAAAATCAGTGGCTGCTGTCAGAGATATCTCTGTATAATGAAGGAAAGTTTGTGTTAGTTAAAATCAGTGGCTGCTGTCAGATATCCCTCTGTAATGAGGAACAGTTTGTGTTGTTAAAATCAGTGGCTGTTGTCAGATATCCCTCTGTAATGAGGAACAGTTTGTGTTGTTAAAATCAGTGGCTGCTGTCAGATATCCTTGTATAATGAAGAAAAGTTTGTGTTGTTAAAATCAGTGGCTGCTGTCAGATATCCCTATAAAGAGGAACAGTTTGTGTTGTTAAAATCAGTTTGCTGTCAGATATCCCTATATAATGAAAAAGTTTGTGTTGTTAAAATCAGTGGCTGTTGTCAGATATCCTGTATAATGAAGAAAAAGTTTGTGTTGTTAAAATCAGTGGCTGCTGTCAGATATCCCTGTATAATGAAGAAAAGTGTGTGTTGTTAAAATCAGTGGTTGTTGTCAGATATCCCTGTATAATGAAGAAAAGTTTGTGTTGTTAAAATCAGTGGTGGCTGTCAGATATCCCTTTGTAATGAGGAAACAGTTTGTGTTGTTAAAATCAGTGGCTGCTGTCAGATATCCCTGTATAATGAAGAACAGTTGGTGTTGTTAAAATCAGTGGCTGTTGTCAGATATCCCTCTGTAATGAGGAACAGTTTGTGTTGTTAAAAATCAGTGGCTGTTGTCAGATATCTCTGTAATGAGGAACAATTTGTGTTGTTAAAATCAGTGGCTGCTGTCAGATATCCCTATATAATGAAGAACAGTTGGTGTTGTTAAAATCAGTGACTTGCTGTCAGATATCCCTATATAATGAGTGAACAGTTTGTGTTGTTAAAATCAGTGGCTGTTGTCAGACATCCCTGTAATGAAGAAAAGAAGTTTGTGTTGTTAAAATCAGTGGCTGCTGTCAGATATCCCTATATAATGAAGAAAAGTTTGTGTTGTTTAAAATCAGTGGCTGCAGTCGTCAGATATCCCTGTATAATGAAGAAAAGTTTGTGTTGTTAAAATCAGTGGCTGCTGTCAGATATCCCTTTGTAATGAGGAACAGTTTGTGTTGTTAAAATCAGTGGCTGCTGTCAGATATCCCTATATAATGAAGAACAGTTTGTGTTGTTAAAATCAGTGGCTGTTGTCAGATATCCCTTTATAATGAAGAAAAGTTTGTGTTGTTAAAAATCAGTGGCTGCTGTCAGATATCCCTGTATAATGAAGAAAAGTTTGTGTTGTTAAAATCAGTGGCTCATTGTCAGATATCCCTGTATAGTGAAGAAAAGTGTGTGTTGTTAAATCAGTGGCTGCTGTCAGATATCCCTTTGTAATGAGGAACAGTTTGTGTTGTTAAAATCAGTGGCTGTTGTCAGATATCCCTGTATAATGAAGAAAAGTTTGTGTTGTTAAAATAAGTGGCTGTTGTCAGATATCCCTTTGTAATGAGGAACAGTTTGTGTTGTTAAAATCAGTGGCTGTTGTCAGATATCTCTCTGTAATGAGGAACAGTTTGTGTTGTTAAAATCAGTGGCTGTTGTCAGATATCTCTCTGTAATAAGGAACAGTTTGTGTTGTTAAAATCAGTGGCTGTTGTCAGATATCTCTCTGTAATAAGGAACAGTTTGTGTTGTTAAAATCAGTGGCTGCTGTCAGATATCCTTGTATAATGAAGACAAGTTTGTGTTGTTAAAATCAGTGGCTGCTGTCAGATATCCCTACATAAAGAAAAAAAGTTTGTGTTGTTAAAATCAGTGGCTGTTGTCAGATATCCCTATATAATGAAAAAAGTTTGTGTTGTTAAAATCAGTGGCTGTTGTCAGATATCCCTGTATAATGAAGAAAAGTTTGTGTTGTTAAAATCAGTGGCTGTTGTCAGCTATCCCTGTATAATGAAGAAAAGTGTGTGTTGTTAAAATCAGTGGCTGTTGTCTGATATCCCTGTATAATGAGGAACAGTTTGTGTTGTTAAAATCAGTGGTGGTTGTCAGATATCCCTCTGTAATGAGGAACAGTTTGTGTTGTTAAAATCAGTGGCTGCTGTCAGATATCCCTGTATAATGAAGAACAGTTGGTGTTGTTAAAATCAGTGGCTGTTGTCAGATATCCCTCTGTAATGAGGAACAGTTTGTGTTGTTAAAATCAGTGGCTGTTGTCAGATATCTCTCTGTAATGAGGAACAATTTGTGTTGTTAAAATCAGTGGCTGCTGTCAGATATCCCTGTATAATGAAGAACAGTTGGTGTTGTTAAAATCAGTGACTGCTGTCAGATATCCCTATATAATGAGGAACAGTTTGTGTTGTTAAAATCAGTGGCTGTTGTCAGATATCCCTTTGTAATGAAGAAAAGTTTTGTGTTGTTAAAATCAGTGGCTGTTGTCAGATATCCCTATATAATGAAGAAAAGTTTGTGTTGTTAAAATCAGTGGCTGTTGTCAGATATCCCTGTATAGTGGAGAAAAGTTTGTGTTGTTAAAATCAGTGGCTGCTGTCACATATCCCTGTATAATGAAGAAAAGTTTGTGTTGTTAAAATCAGTGGCTGCTGTCAGATATCCCTTTGTAATGAGGAACAGTTTGTGTTGTTAAAATCAGTGGCTGCTGTCAGATATCCCTTTGTAATGAGGAACAGTTTGTGTTGTTAAAATCAGTGGCTGTTGTCAGATATCCCTGTATAATGAAGAAAAGTTTGTGTTGTTAAAATCAGTGGCTGCTGTCAGATATCCCTGTATAATGAAGAAAAGTTTGTGTTGTTAAAATCAGTGGCTGTTGTCAGATATCCCTGTATAGTGAAGAAAAGTTTGTGTTGTTAAAATCAGTGGCTGCTGTCAGATATCCCTTTGTAATGAGGAACAGTTTGTGTTGTTAAAATCATTGGCTGCTGTCAGATATCCCTCTGTAATGAAGAACAGTTTGTGTTGTTAAAATCAGTGGCTGCTGTCAGATATCCCTCTGTAATGAGGAACGGTTTGTGTTGTTAAAATCAGTGGCTGCTGTCAGATATCCCTCTGTAATGAGTAACAGTTTGTGTTGTTAAAATCAGTGGCTGTTGTCAGATATCCCTGTATAATGAAGAACAGTTGGTGTTGTTAAAATCAGTGGCTGTTGTCAGATATCCCTCTGTAATGAGGAACAGTTTGTGTTGTTAAAATCAGTGGCTGTTGTCAGAT
The DNA here is from genome assembly GCF_003918875.1 of Haliotis rubra. Classification (NCBI taxonomy): domain Eukaryota; kingdom Metazoa; phylum Mollusca; class Gastropoda; order Lepetellida; family Haliotidae; genus Haliotis; species Haliotis rubra. The sequence goes on along the minus strand of NW_025765203.1, from coordinate 1,904,118 downwards.
ATCCCTCTGTAATGAGGAACAGTTTGTGTTGTTAAAATCAGTGGCTGTTGTCAGATATCCCTCTGTAATGAGGAACAGTTTGTGTTGTTAAAATCAGTGGCTGTTGTCAGATATCCCTGTATAATGAAGAACAGTTTGTGTTGTTAAAATCAGTGGCTGTTGTCAGATATCTCTCTGTAATGAGGAACAGTTTGTGTTGTTAAAATCAGTGGCTGTTGTCAGATATCCCTGTATAATGAAGAAAAGTTTGTGTTGTTAAAATCAGTGGCTGTTGTCAGATATCCCTCTGTAATGAAGAAAAGATTGTGTTGTTAAAATCAGTGGCTGCTGTCAGATATCCCTGTATAATGAAAGAAGGTTTGTGTTGTTAAAATCAGTGGCTGCTGTCAGATATCCCTATATAATGGAGAAAAGTGTGTGTTGTTAAACTCCGTTGAAGAATTTTGTACTGAAAGTTTCTTTTCTAATTATCAATGAAACCGTTGTTGATAACAGAAAAACATTTTGACATAAAATCTGTTGAGATTGGCATGTCCAGTTTAGATTCCCATTTGTTTGTAATTTTGTCCAACGTGGCTCTAACCTTATCACATAATGTTTGGTAGATGAACTTACTGTATTTTGACGACATTATTCGTTTCAACATATAACTGTTACTTTCTTGATCGATTATATGTGTAAGGTCAAGGTTTGGAGGAAACCACGTCGCCCGGATGTGTCCCGTCAAAGACAGTTTCGGAACATTCTTTTGTGGTTTGGTCTTTTTTTATCTCTCCCGACAAGAATGTTTTATTTTAGTCTTATCGTTCTATATAAGTATACTCGGTAGGTATGTCTTACATCCGTCTTTTGACCCTTGACACGTGAAAACGGTATTGGTGGATTGGTGGAGTAATTTGGCAAAGTCCGGTTCATATCAGCTAACACGGCCAAAGTGTGAAATAATTTTGTTAATTTTCAATAAGGAAATATCTGATTCCCCCCAAACCCGAAAAACAGAAATGGGGTGATTACCAGATGTGCGACTATATAATTGACAAATATTATTGAAACTTCTCATGATTATTTGATAATGGTAATACTGCATTTCAATTATTTCATAGCTTGTCATAGGAATGTTATTGTTAACGAAGCCATGAAGGTTACAGGGACGGTGGGGTAGCCTGGTGGTAAAGCGTTCGCTCGTCACTCCGAAGACCCGGGTTCGATTCCCCACGTGGGTACAATGTGTGAAGCCAATTTGTGGTGTCCCCCGCCGTGATATTGCTGGAATATTGCTAAAAGCGGCGTAAAACCCAACTCTCACTAACTCACTCACTATGAAGGTTACAGACTTTTGGCCAAACGTGGGCATGTGACCACGAACTGAGAATCATAATCATTGGTCATAGGATCCTGACACGCGTAAGGGACGAAACTCTGTATAGAGCGTTGACCACCTAAATTTTCACCATAGAGAGAAGAATATGATGGTGTATTTCCATGAGGTCACCAAAGCATTACATCCCTTAAAATAGGTTCTTATCACATTGAGTACTAGTGTTCTGTAAATATCTCAAAACGATGCCGGGTGTCTATCTATTTTCGCCGTTGTTTTTGGATAATATTCACAGATAACACAGCTCGACACTTATTTCATGCCAGCTGCCGGCATTTGAATACATGTTATCGTGCACATGCAAATCGTGCAACGCATGTTTGGTGTCGTGACGACTGTTGGCCACGAAGCAAGAAATCGTAAAGATAGGGCCCGTAAGTTGGTCACGACACTTCGTGAGACCTCAGTACTTCAGGCGATAAACAACGATGCATACCTTTTCGAATGGTCTCATGGTTGTCAGTTGACAGTAAGGAACCGATAACCCATGCAGGAATAAAAAAAATCATATCTAACCATTCCCAAATTAGCCAACTATTACGACTGTCAACAGCTGTGACAGCCAAGCATGGTTGTATACTTGGTCCTGTCTAGTGATATTTGACGGTCGCACAATTTGGAACCAGAACTGGTTCTTGAATAATACGCTTGTCACCACTCTCCTACCCAGAGTTCCATGCGGCAAGCCAGCATAGTACCTCTGCCACAGGCCAGAAAAATGTGACGATTCGTCACATCTTGCACCGTCCATTCAATATAATGTACAGATTATTTTTACTCTTTTATTTTTGACGCGTCTTCACATCTAACTAAACATCTTTAATAGAATGAATAAGTTTCACTGAGAGAGTATCCAAAAACATGTAACACTATTTCGATTTGCGTAGCGATCCTTTGTTAACATAGGTTGTACGGCTCCACGTGCTGTCATCGAAGCCGTCGGAGAGCAAACGATGCAGCCAGTTTGATATCTAAATATGTACTGTCATAGACCTAACTATCGCAGTTGTGGAAGAATATATATGTAACAATGTAAAACATTATGAAGAGAGCGCCGGAAAGCTTTCGTGAGTCAAGTCTCTTCTTATTATGAATATGCGCGTTTGATTACAAACAAGAGAAAAGTCCGGTCACGTGATATGCAAATTAGCCTGTGGCAGTGATGTTATGTTAAGTCATCGCTGTGCCGGAATGTGGCTTGTCACCGGAAATCTGGTACCGGAAGTAAGCTGGGCCCCGTCTCGAATATATCGCAAGTTGGCGCGCTCAAAGAGAGCCGGAAACAAGCTTAGTACCGGAAGTAGCGCCTCGCGAGACTTACAGGCCCTATTAAACTCGATTGATTAAGTGGGTACATGCATGTTTACTCTGAATTGTTCGGGAAGTTTTTGTGCGTTATATCTTACGACCCTCTCCCAGGTGATGTCCTTTTCTTTTAATCAAGGAGGCTGTCATCGTGTCTGGTGTAGTCAAACATCGGGAAGGTTAATATGTGTACCTGAAAATAAATATATCAGATTAGAATTTAAACAGTCCATGTGTAGTTGAACGGGGCGTGATTGTTGGCAGGAGGTCACATGTACTTATCATGGTGGAAACGTGCGTGTACCACAGTACATACACGAGGGTGTTGTTTACGTCTCAAGGGCCAGTATCTGGGCTGTATCTCGGTGACCGGTCAACTATCTAGACCAATCACGCTTAATCAAACACCAGGAATGACCACCCAATCCATTAGTGGACTCCTTAAAGTGCAGGTTGTGGAGAGTTAAACATTAAACCTACCTGACCCATCCATTCCTTTTCAGTCGGTGGGGTAGCCTAGTGGTTAAAGCGTTCGCTCGTCACGCCGAAGACCTGGGTTCGATTCCCCATATGGGTAAAATGTGTAAGGGCGGTGGGGTAGCCTAGTGGTTAAAGCGTTCGCTCGTCACGCCGAAGACCTAGGTTCGATTCCCCATATGGGTACAATGTGTGAGGCCCATTTCTGGTGTCCCCCGGTCGTGGTATTCCTGGAATATTACCAAAAGCGGTGTAAAACTAAACTCACTCACTCACGACACGCATCAACGTACTGGAGATGATTTTGTGGTTTGATTTGTAAATTTCTTTTTGTTGTTTGCCGCGCTCAGCAATCTCACGGGCACAGTCTGTAAGTAATCGATACTGGACCTGTAAATCAAGTGACTGATATCATGAGCACCAATCTACGATGGGGATACGATAACATGCATCAACTTCAGTGATCAAAGTCAGTGATCTTCAACACCCGATCCCATCGGTCGCCTTTTGTGAAGAACATGGGTTGTTGAAGACCCATTTCGTCACGGATCTTCGTGACCTTTCCATACCTAGCAAACGGTAAGGTGACATCGATCTATCTAGTACATATGCCCTAATGTGGTGATCTAGTAACCGATATTCAGCTAACATTCCTTCTAGGTGTTCGACCTCTTCAGCCTGACCACGCTGTTTGACCGATGACTCAACAACAATTGTCTTGTGCTAGAACTTTGCCCGAAATTCTGTCTCAAACAAAAATATTGTTGTTTGCTAAACACCGCACTCAGCAATATGGTAGGTGTGTGACAGTTGTATGTCATTAATCGAATCAGGACTAGACAATCCGGTGATTGACATGCAATGCAACTTGAATACGAGCACATACGTCAATCAAGTTAAGCCTCATCACCTTGGTAGCATGTTACATGTATCTGTTAAAGACCCATTCTAAGCCGGACCTTCACTGACCGGAAAGCTTTCTGACCCCATACCTAGACAGCCGTAAGGTTACATTTATCTATCTAAATATGTCCTGATATGGTGATCTAGTAACCGATATCTAGCTAACATTCATTCCGTAAATATAATTTCCAGTTTGAGAGCAGAAATTCTGCAGATTGTCACCCATGGTTAACATTGGTGACTTACGGGTTCGGGTGGTTAGGCTCGCTGAGTTGGCTGATACATGTCATCGTATGCCAACAAAGGGCGATGTTCACAGTGTCAGTCACTGGATTGTCTGGTCCAGACTCGATTATTTGTAGACGACCGTCATAGAGCTGGGATATTGCTGGCCGCTGCGTTAAACAAACAACCTTGCTTGAGAGAAAACCGTACTGAACGTTCAAGAGCATTCTTTCGTGATGTTCAGTAAATCCTTACAATCAATAAATAATAGGTTTTCCCAACTAAACGATAGCGTTTTAGAACATCCCTGTTTTGCAGAAATGCAACCAGTTCGTTGCTGTGGATGTCAAAGCTGATGCTGGTGGGTAAAAAGGGGCACCTATAACAATGCTTATGCCCAACTTCCGGTCTCGTTGCTTTGTTTCTTTGAAGATGTGGGCCGTGAAGGTCCTGGTTAGAATATTGATCTTCAGTAACCCATGCTTGTCGTAAGAGGCGACTTACGGGACCGGGTGGTCAGGCTCGATGACTTGGTTGACACATGTCATCGGTTCCCAATTGCGGAGATCGGTGCTCATGCTGTTGATCACTGGATTGTCTGGTCCAGACTCAAATATTTCCAGACCGCCGCCATATAACTGGCATATTGCTGAGTGCGGCGTAAAATAAACTCACTCACTCACTTTTTCAAGATGTAGGTGTATTGGCCGACACACCTACCATTTTACCGGACTAGTACTAGACGTACTAGACAAATATAACAAAGTCACAAATGTTATATTTGGGATAACACTTTCTAAGTAAAGTAAATATTTTAGTACTTCTGTTGGGTTGAGTCCCATCCGGGATTCGAACCCACACACTTAGAGTCAGGCACCTAATCACCAGCACACAAAGTCAGCTTCCGCGGCATTTTGTATTCATACACAAATCTGAAGACACTGGTACAAAGTACGGACTAAAGTAAATAAAGGACAACAAAACCTCACACAAATTCGTTATTTTGACAGGTTACTAGTCGCTTTCATGGTAATTTCTATTGAATCAACGTTCGCGTTCTTAGGGTTGATCGATAGACAACCCGGGCACCCATACAAACGTTTCGCCAGTACTCTTGCATATATTTCCGCTTACAGGATCTTGAAACCTTTTTCTTTTCTTGTTGTTTACTTAAATAACAATCTACATCGTCGTCAAATTCCAAATTAAGCACTTGACTTACAACATCTTCGCAGCATTCAGAGTGCATCCTGCAAAACAGTGAATAAGAAGTATGTAGTGCGCATGTCCAGAGTCAATGTGCTTTGAAAGAGCCCATCAAAACATTTGTTTGGTCCTTCGAGTGCTCTCATACTTTTGATAACTTGCCGGCACATACTTTTGTACGTGCTTGCTGCGGTTGGGTAGCAGCGAATGAAAACGTTTTGAGAATATTAGCATATGGGTGCAAATGAATGAAGAAGAAAGAAACTCAAAATGTCTAATTTGGATGCGAAACAAAAGTGTTTGCTAAATGTTATCTCGACCGTAGTGGGTATTAGACAGATATATGGACTCTTTCTTCGGCACCTCGGTGGGTGTATCTCTTACAACATCGTCACTAAACACTTCGGCCTCTAATTTAACCTTCCCCTAACACTGAGTTTGGTTTTACGACGCTTTTAGCAATATTCCAGCAATATCACGGCGGGTGACATCAGAAATGGGTTTCACGCATTTTACCTGGAGTCGAGCCCTTGTCCGGCGTGAGGATCGAACACTTTAACCACTAGGCTACCCGATCGCCCCTTGTCACTAACACACACACACAATAGTCATGTTCCCATCTTTTGAAAATAGTCACTTGGCTTAGGAACACAACACGTGGTTTTTTCCTTGTTTGATGTTTAACGCCACACTCAGCAATATTCCAACTGTAAATGATTGAGTCTGGACCAGACAGTCCACTGGTCAACATCATGAGCATCGGTCTAGGCAATTGCGATTAACATGTGTCTACAAAGTCAGCGAGATCTGACCACCCGATCCCGCCAGTCGCCTCTTACGACACACATGTGCCTGCATATTCATATGTTTGAAAGGACCGAGCCCTAGAAACCCTTAGACGCATAGCTGTCGAACACGGTTACCCATCCAACCTCACCAACCCCACAGGATCGTCACCACTATCCAGCATCTTATCTAGCGTCTTTGTTGGGAGCATAGCTCGGCGGTCCATTCTTCTAAGGAGCCAAAATGCTCCATGCAGAGTTATTTCCCGTGACCGCGCCAGGATCTGCAGGCGTGTTTCGAATCCCACAGTCTTCGCTATGCACCAGCATCATGTAGGCAACCTGCATCATGTAGGCATTTCCTCTTACAGGGGCGGTGGGGTAGCCTAGTGGTTTAAGCGTTGGCTCGTTACACCGAAGATCCGCGTTCCATTTCCCACATGGGTGCAATGTGTGAAGCCCATTTCTGGTGTCCCCCGCCGTGATATTGCTGGAATATTGCTAAAAGTGGCGTAAAACCATACTCACTCATTCACTCTTATATGTACACTAAACGCCAAAACTACGTTACCCTCCTACCTTTGTGAATTACTTAAAAACTATCAAAGATATGTTAGAAGGTATTAGTTTACAAGAAAACTTAACAACACAGCTTTATGCAAATCACCAAAACGAATTCTCACATTCATATTTAGGTGAAATGCACCTTTTTCAGAAGAGTTGAATTGTCTTATATTCGACCATGCCGAAATAAACCAATAACAGTGATTTAAATGTCCAAAAGAAAGGTTCAAATAAAATTCTGCTTTGAGACAAAGATAAACCATTTTTAGTCACCATTTTTCAACTATTAAAACAAGAAACAACTGTTGTAGAGTGTGTAAAATTGTAAAATTATCATTCTTTTAAAATATTTTCTGCTGATTTGCATTAGTGAAAACAAGTAAAACGTGTCTTTGATATTGTGAAAAAGTGTTTAGGAACACCTAAAATTATCTTTGTTAACATTTTTGCTTGCAAGGTAACATTTTTCCATTTTCTGTTTACATATAGCAATATCAATCGCCAAAACGTAGCAATATTCAAGCAGTATTTGGATCCATTTCACGTGTAGAATAATTCTATAGGGTATAAAGAGAGACTAGAATGCATGATATGATACACAAGTACGAGAATTATGCCACGATTAACAGCTGAAGAGAGAGAGAGAGAGACATTGGGATGGTGCACATAGGGTCGACGTACAATGCTGTTGCCAACGCCCTCGTATGCCATAGTATCACGGTTATAAGACTTATGCAGCTACAGAAAGACTGGGGTCACCGTAGACAGACCAAGAAGTGGACGTCCACGCATCACAACGCCAGCTAAAGATAGGTTCCTCCGTCATTAAGAAAGGAGGGTAACGTTTCTTTTGGCGTTTAGTGTATATAACAGGACTGAGATACTGTTCAGACGAGGCGAAATAGAACTCACAGTCACGTCACAGAACTCATTGCACTGAAATAACCTAAATGATTAAATGTGTTGTAATATACAAATTGATGGTACATGTAAGCTGTTTACTCACGGTTACATAATACCCTCATCTGTACATACCTATAATGTAGGCTTTGTCGCGTGGTGGGTAGAGCGCCTGCCCACAGACCGGAAGGTCGGTCGTTTGATCTGAAGTCACGTTCTACCAAAGGACGTTAAAAGATGGTACTAGTTAGAACACTGACCGACGTTAACGGGATAAAACCAGTACTGGTGGACCGGACAGGGTGAGGCGAGGTAAAATGGGGTTAACGTCGAACTTAAGAATATTTCGCTCATATGACGACGTATGGCTGCTTGTACTGGCCCAGACAAGTTCTGTGTTGCTGTGATGTATCCATATATCTTCCCGAGGTGAGGTGAGGTGAGGTGAAATTGGGTTTAACGTCGTGCTTGAGAATATTTCGACGACGTGCATGCGAGTGTATGACACATATGTGTATGTGCGGCTGCTTGTACTAGCCCAGACTTAAGCTGGTTTTTATAGTGCTAGCTCACTGATATACCATGCCGCAGTGAAGCATGAATACTCCACTCAGACACATTATACTGACTCCGAGCCGACCAGTCCTTGTTGTACCCATTAATGCCGAGCGCCAGGCAGGGACCAAGTACCATATTTTAACGTCTTTTGGTATGACGCGGCCGGAGATCGAACCCCGACCTTCCGCTCCCCGGTCAGACGCTCTAACCACTACACCATGGAGGCGGTTCGACCGGTCAGGGTGTGAGTAGGGCATCTGCGTTAAACTGGGCCATGGTATCTCAATGTGTTAACTCTTAAAAACAGACGTTGGTCTGGTCCAGTACAGATGTCTGATTTCCAGCGCAGTTCTGGGGCGGTGGGGTAGCCAAGTGGTTAAAGCGTTCGCTAGTCTCGCCGAAGAGTCGGGTTCAATTCCCCCCATGTGTGAAGCCCATTTCTGGTGTCCCCCGTCGTGATATTGCTAAGATACTGCTAAAAGCGGCGTAAAACTAAACTCACTCACTCACTTCAGCGCAGTTCTACATTTAAAACCTGTATACCCCCTCCTCTTTAATCACATACATCCAAATACGGACATGTATATAATTGCTTTAGAATATATAATAAGGACCAAAACCACAATCGGTAACTGTTTCGAGATCCGCCACCATGGTTTTCAACCCGTTTTCGTTTTGTAATCTATTACAATACGTCATCGATAGGTTGTAATGTGTAACGTGTAGTAAGATATACAATTGGCAGCTGTTACATCAGCAACTGCCGCGACGACACGGACCGTGGAGGCGTGGTCATATTTGACAGGCGTCCACGAAACCTGATCATATATCGGCTGTGATAAGCCACACTCAGACCTGTGCAGAACAATTATGAAACAGATTATAGGTCGGAAGTGGGCCTATTTAAACCAACGTGCATTGTCTGATAGGTATAGTGGGGTGAGTCGGAGATCACATCACTCAGGTAGGTAGTCGACGATGTTGCTGTAGCTGTGGTGGTCATCACTGGTCACGGGTCTATATTTGACGAGGTGCTGTCTGTGACAAACAGGCAGGACCTTCCATCGATGAAGTCACATATACCCGTTATAGATATGCGTTCTCCGTGGATGAGGCATTTAACCGGTTTTATGTCGTCATAATTAACCTCTTATCTTCAAAGATAGCTGTACGTTTGTAGTAAGTGTGCATTTTGTCCAATTTAGTTTTATTTCACGTAGAAATGCAAAACGGTACCGGATAGTCGGGAATATTTTAGCAAATTTAAATAAATATAAATGTATCCAGTTATTGTCAATTTTCTGCAACACCATTTATCGAAAACGCGTTTCATTTTCGTTTTATTTCACGTAGAAATCTGTTTTCGATACGACCCGGAGAGACTGATTTACTGTTGTAGGGTATTATTTTTTCAACATAAAACATTGCAAGGGACGTATACGGGGATTGTCTTGCACTTATTAAAGGTTTTACCTTTGGTTCGGAGTCGAGGAATATGATTTTGGACTAACAGTAAACGTCAGAAATCTATCACGATGAGGGGCTGCGTCAGTTACCGGTTTGAACCGGGTAGCATTGTCTTATCGTCTTTCTGAACTTTGTCACCTACCTGTTTTTCCGCTACAGCAAGAATGCCTCGAAATGACACGATTATCAGTATACTTTGTGTTATGACGTCATATCAACGTTATAAAAAGTACTTTTCTTTCTAAAATTAACGTTTTCGACACAGTGTACTCAGAAACCCAAAATGATTCGGTAAAAGACAATGTTTTTATCAGATATGAGATGGCCAAAAACGCGACCATCTGTGTTATATGGGACAAAAAACTCGTAATGTTCATTCGGAAAATATCCAATGATTCGGCAAAAGACGATGTTTTTATCGGATAACAGATGGCCAAAAACGAGATCATTTGTGTTATATGGGACCAAAAACTCGGTATGCTCTTTCGGAAAAAATCGTGTATTCCCCGCGGGTGTTTATGCATTCGGAACACATTTAGAGAACGGCAAACAATGTCTCGGATATTTTCTGAGGTTATTTTTTAATTCCCATTTGAAGACACTTGGGCTTCAAACATCTTAACGGGATCAATAGCCACACATATACCGAGTATAGTTGAGAAACCGAGTTCGGAATCAATATGATTTCACATCCATATATACACTGAGGCTGGCCGGCAGAGACATTGGGGGGGGGCAGTGGGGTAGCCTAATGGTTAAAGCGTCCGCTCGTCATGTCGAGGACCCGGGTTCGAATCCCCACATGGGCACAATGTGTGAAGCCCATTTCTGGTGTCCCCCGCCGTGATGTTGCTGGAATATTGCTAACAGCGGCTTAAAGCCAAACTCAGTCAGTCAGTCAGTCAGTTAAAGCGTACGCTCGTCATGTCGAGGACCCGGGTTCGAATCCCCACATGGGTACAACGTGTGAAGCCCATTTCTGGTGTCCCCCGCCGTGATGTTGCTGGGATATTGCTAAAGCGGCGTAAAACCATATTCACGCGCTCAGAGAAAGTGGAAAATTGCTATTTTTTATAACGACCATGTCGACTTTTGATAATTCCTGTACTTAAAAACTACCAATCTTCATTTATCATGATATGATAGCTATATGCGCCCCCGTTTCCGCCACTAGAATTGTACTGTGACTCTCTTGCCATTCGGTGTGCAATAACACGTATCCTCATCCGAATGCGTAGGTTCATACGTTTATATTGAATAATATGTTTTGCCTTTTGATGAGTGTGTCGTGGTATTAAAAAAACCGACGAGTTGTGTCTACCACGTTTGCTCCTCCGGAAATTATGTGTCGAAAAATATGCATCATGTTTGTAAGCAAACAAATCTCGAATTAAATTCAAATTTAGATTCAAATGCCTCTATTCAGTAGAACCTAACTTTCTGCGATTGTGTCTGTTCCACTCCACTCCACTCCGCACCGCACCGCTCTACTCCACTCCACTCCACTCCACTGCACTCCACTCGCTGAAAAAATCGCATACGCTTTCCATGTTCAACATCTTCTATCTACTATCCGCTGTCAAAAAAGTGACTGAGAGCTCGTTGCTATCTTGTTACACTGAGGAGCTGAAAAGTCTCTTCCATGGATCTGAAAAATACCCTTCCCCCATCCAGATCGACTGCAGCCCTGCATCATTAAATGTAGACAGACAGTTTATTTAAGTCTCACCAAGCGTACACAATATATACACATGATATGAGTTTAACAAGAGTAAAGGTACCTAGCCATTCTTTATAGAATTATGAGAGACTGATTTGAGAAAATATAAAATACAAACTGAAAAATATTAGTAAATGGATATAAAAACTTCTTTGCGATAAAATTAGGTAGATGTTTTAGGTAATATAATTCATAACATGTTCATTGCGTGTAAGTGTATGATTGGCACTGTATCGTTTATGTAAAGGATTAACCTATTGCTAATGTTGACTTACCAACGCCCACCAATCAGGTGATTGTTAGTCATTCACTTGAAACGTTTTTAGCCTCATTTCGTGTTTCTTGTTTAATAATTCTATGACGTGTTAGATTTAAATTTTGTGTTGTACAAAACATTTACAAAAAAATCCCAAAGCTTACCCGAAGTAATATACGAGTACATTATTTCAGAAAAATGAAGCTGTGTGACTCACGATAGCACTGTCTGATTGACACGTGGAGACAGGTTAATTGAAACTTGACCCTGAAGAACTTTGACTGGCGTTGCCGGTAATCTAATCTGCTGTAGTAGTATCTATGTTTTACTCTAATTACTGTAATGTTCCTATGTGTTACGTTAAAGTTAGCGGCTAGACTAATCACTAGTAATTTCTACTTTCCTGCAAACCCCGATGGGGCAGACTAGTGCTTAGATCCGGGTTCGATCCCCACATGGGTGTGTAATGTGTAAAGCCCATGTCTGGTGTCCCCCGCCGTGATATTGCTGGAGTATTGCCAAAAGCGGCGTACAACTAAACTCAATCCTTTCCGGCAACTCGACAAGCAACTCGAGGGGGTTATTATCTAGTGACAGGGGTGGACATTCCATGCGGACAACTGTCTCCTGCTCACAGAGATATCAACGACCCTGTCACGAAGATGTCGTACGTTATCGTCTATGACGATGAAGTCTAATCCGATAGCACCAGCATATGATCATGTTCGGCAAAGTTAAGCATCATGAGTTTGATTTTCTACGTCTAAGCCACGACGAAGCTTAGACAGTATCTCGATTATCAGTGGAAAATACTGGAGCAGAGTTCTCGTCTGCTCAATTGGCCTGATCTTCAGCCCAATTATAGCATGCCTGCCATTGATGTCGTGTCAGTGGAATGCGTACCCCAGTGAGTTTAGTTTTACGCCACACTCAGCAATATTCCAGCTACTATGGCGGCCGAAACCGGAGACATGGAGACGATTACGCACTGTTTGAGTTGACGCCACTGTCGTTCAATTTCTTAGTGAGTCATGAAGTGCTAAAGTCGTGCTGCAGTCAGGAGAAACTTCTCTTCATGCAGTGTGGTTGAACGCTGTCGACCACCTGCATGTAGCCTGAGTAGGCGATCCAATGCCTGCAATGAAGTTGTGTTGACCACGTTTCAAGCAATCTTTGATCTGCCTCATTAATAGTCGTCAAACGTCGACTAACCCTTACCCCAACCACTGTTTACCGGCACATTTAAATATGTACTTGTTGGACGACGTTTATTTCATCGTAAGTTGATCCTTATAGTAATATGGTTGTGTTTTTCATCGAACTTTGCAGGGTTTCCACAACTGTTTTCGGCCTAGTAACATTTTCATAGCGTTTTTAATTTTTTTATTAAATTATGAAATTTTAAAGTGTACTTTCTTTTGCCCGGCGGTTTGAATAAATATAAATCTATACCAAATACAGTAGTAATTTTTCCATGAAGTTAAAACAGGACTTTGGTACCATAACGGAATAATGCAATGAAAAACTCATATTCAAAGTCTTGAGGAATTGGGCTTGTCCATAAAGACATTGAAGCGATTGAGTGTTCAAGTTGTGAACTTCTGTAAATATGAAACGTTAATGCCATAGAGATTCCATTGGGGCAGAATTAAGGTTAAGTATTCACTGCCCTATCTGACCCCACACAGCAGCCCTGCATACTCACATCGCGACGGCCTGTGCACACACTACGCTATGGGGTGATTGACCAGAAACTCACATTGCACGATAAAGCATTTACATAGTTACTTGGTGAATAATGGGCGGTGGGGTAGCTAGTGGTTAAAGCGTTCGCTCGTCACGCCGAGGACCCGGGTTCGATTCCCCACATGGGTACAATGTGTGCTGCCCATTTCTGGTGTCCCCCGCCGTGATGTTGCTGGAATATTGCTAAAAGGGGCAACTCACTCACTCACTCACTCACCTTGTGAATAAACTGACGTACAAAAGAAGGTACACACGTGGTGCTTGGGGTTATCAAAAAAACGTAAATATTTTGAAAAACATTGTGATTGTGACAAGTCACAGACATAGTGCACTTGTGTGTTTTCTTGTTTGTGTCAGTTCAATATTCATGTGTGTAGATCAGGCACCTTGAGCAGTATAATTCAACACCATTCAATGTACACCGACTCAAACAGGGTAGTGACGCTGTCCTAGCGAATACAGATATACAAATATAGTATTATCTGCCCGGATACATAATCTGTCAACAGAAAAGTGCAACTGGCTGAGGTAGTGAGTGAATATAGTTTTACAATATCACTATTCCAGCAATATCAGGGTAGTGTAAACAAGAAATAGGCTTCAAACATGGGATCGAGCAAACGTAAGATTAGTTTTAAGCCGCTTGTAGCAATATTCCAGCAATATCACAGCGGGGGGCACCAGAAATGGGCTTCACACATTGTATCCATGTGAGGAATCTAACCCGGGTCTTCGGCGTGACGAGCGAACGCTTTAACCACTAGGCTACCCCACCACACTCACCACACACACACACACACACACACACACACCACCCCTATTAACTCCGGTTTACCCCCATCAGCCCTGTAATTGGCAAGTACAAGGTATCTTTCCTGTGTGGCACTGACCTTCACCTTTGTTCATTGATGGGCAACAGAGTTCATAAAAGGCGAGAGAGTACAATATTCAAGTCGTGGGATAAGTCCGTTCCTATTCTGACCCCATTTCGGGACTCACCATGTCTTCATCTATTGAGATGTCCCCTACAGAGGTATATGATTATTTGTACAACCGTTATGTAGGCCAGCAGTATTATATAGAACGTGACTTGATAGGAAACGACCTGTAGTAACGAAAGAGGCCATGTTGATAGGTGAGTAAACAGTTATAAATGTGGAAAGAGGTACGTGTGTGCATGTGCGTGCGTGTGTGTTTGTTTGTATGTGTGTGTCGGTGAGAGCATTTGTGCAGTTTTGTTGTTGGTTAATAACAGAATAGGTAATCGATACACCAGCGTTGACAAGTGACATGACTGGCAGACATAGTGTCTGGATTTCGGTTCAGTGGCCCAATTACGTCCTTTACTTACGCCAGGATTCGCTAATCGTGGATTCCCAGATTTGCTCTATACATGACCCTTGGTTTACCACTCTGTCCAAGTCAGTGATTTCACTAATGAGATCGGGGCGTGGGGTAGCGAAGTGGTTAAAGCATTCGTTCGACTCGTTGAAGACCTGGGTTGGGTTTCCCACATGGGTACAATGTGTTCCCCTCCGTGGTATTGCTGTCTAACACCGACATCCAGTAAAACAGATCACCATACATTGTCATGTTTTGTTTCAGACAACATGGCGGTCCTGAAATGTCTGACGTCACTTCCTGCTCTAATCCTACTGGTGCTCACAATGACAGCAGCGTTTGACATCAACGACCCGAAGACAAACATAGACAGCCTTGTCCGAGTAATAGGATCCTCTAACTCGGAGGACGTGGGCGTACTTTACGGTAACGGAACAGTTTATGGCCGCCAACCTTCGCAAAAGCTGAAAAAACTCTTCTATTTTGAAGGGTTCAACGTCGGCCGGAAGGTCTACACCGGAAATGGCTACCTCTCGCTCACGCGAGAAGTCTTCGTATACCGAGACATCATAACAGGGGAGATAATCTACATCTGGCACAACGTATATTCGCAGCAGAGCAACGAGATTTTCCACGTCCATAACGACCCTGTTGACATGAACTTCACATACGGAGTTGAGGTAGTCCCAACGGTTCGATTCCCAGAACAGGAGTTTGGGTTTACTAGCGACATTCTCTTGCAATACCCGAACCTACTGGATCCGGTTCATTATAAAGAATTCTCGGCAGGTCCCCTCTATCAAGCGGATGAACTGTTCCAGTACTTCTCCGACTACGACGTGTTGACGACAACCAACATCTCCTCCCTCAACATGACGGGGGCGTGGTTTCGGCGTGCCCAGTACCTCCCCTGGATGCAAATGGGGGACACCCCGGGTCATCTGTATTACCAGACAAGCAACTGGAAGTGCCTCAATGGCCTCAAAGATCTATCCGAAGACCTTTACCAGTTCGTCGAGTCCAATTTCCCCGAGTTCTTTGAACCCCCAAATGAATTTGATCCAATTCCGGAGACAACATGGCAAGTTATCAAAGACGTCATAGACAGCAGGAGAAAACAAGGCCTGCCAGACATAATTTTACCAACCGTCAATATTACAAAACGCGTGACCCCAAAGGCCAACAGCCTTGACCCAAGAGTCAAACCCCTGTTCACGAAAGACTGTACCAACGTATTCTTCAACGGGAGTATCTATAGCGAAATTACAGGTAGACAGTCCATTGAACTCATGAAACTCACAGGAACGTTCAGAGCATCCGCGTTCAACTCTGTACTCCCAGACATATTCCTGAATGTCAAAGTATCGGGGGTCTTCCGTGATCCCATAACGCTGAAGGAACTGCAATATTTCCACAACCCTTTTACCAATGCCACTGTCAGCGTACCAAAGTTTACAGGGGAGAGAGAAGGAATTTTTAAGAAAGACGATGTCTTCTCGATATCTGTTCCTCATCTGGAGAAAGTGTCAGTACAGGCTAAGACATCGCACACGACACATCTTCCGGACAACGGTAGTGAAATCTGGTCGGTAGACATGCTAACGCTGTTCTTCAAAGAGTGCGACCTCGACAAACAGAACCCCTACTTTTACGGGACATGGGCCCGCTTTACCAGCTGGTTAGACTGGATGGGCATGGATGGTATTGACGGGAACCTGGTATGGCGAATGAGCATCAACAGAGTGACACCTCAGCCGGGTGACCCAACTTGCCAACAATGAAGCCCTGTATATACATCAGCGTAGCCGTTTCTGTGATTTAATGTGATCTAATGTCACGTTGACCCAACTTTTAAGACATTCCGAGATGGTCTTGAGTGCACATGACAGAGACTCGCACAACTCATCATATTTACGGACGGAAATGTACCAGGTCCCGATCCACAAACCGTTCGTAACGTTACGACCTGTCCTAACTCTATAGTTTAGCATAGGTTTACGAATTGTGTGGCTCGGAACCCAGGTCTTGCAAGGTCAACATAATATTATATATTCATTGAATAGCTGTATCGGTTTTTTAAAATAATTTTTAATTATATTGTAAAAGTATTTCGAAACATCTTGTTATTCGATGTATTTTTTTATTCCAACAGTGACCTTACAGTTGATGAAACTACTCAAACCAGGCTAAGGACCGAACTATTATTTCACATTTCTGTCATGGCATGAAGGAATGATCCTTTACATCTTTTGAATTACCATGTCAAATAATATGTTTTCGATATTGCGTCACAATATATCCAATTCTGCTCTACCGGTGACATATAAATGTATTTCTTTTATCATTGTAGCTCATAATATCGACCCTCCGCTTTTCCGGAACTATGTTTATCTCGATGTGTTTTCGGTGTATCAAATAAGTGTGATGTTGTTTATGGTTGAATTGTTGATAACGCATAATGTTCGTATTAAAATCGTTCGTTTCAGCATCTTGCTTTCATGTTCATGTGTCTAAAAATAGTCCAGAGTAATTATGGCATTGGCGGTAGTGAGTGAGTGAGTATGATTTTACGCAGCATTTCGCAATATTCAAGCAATATCACGGTGGGGGACACTAGAAATGGGCTTCACACATTGTACCCATGTGAGGAATCGAACCCGGGTTTTCGGCGTGACGAGCGGACGCTTTAACCATTAAGCTACCCCACCGCCCCTAACGTTGGAAGTAGTAAATTACAATTACAATTAAATGTACAAAAGAAAGTACACCTCTGGTGTTTGGGGATTATTTTCCAATAAACAAAGTAAGCATTTTGGAAGGTGTTTTGATTGTGATTACAAGTCAAAGACATTGCGTACATATTTTTAAAAACACCATATATGACCTTTACGGTTCTCAGAATGGAATATCTTGAAAATCGTGATTTTGTTGAATCGCACGTGCATGTTATGCGCTAACAGTATGAAACATAGTCGATTTTAGTTGCAAGAACGTTTGACTGTACAATCTGTTTAATGAAACGCGTCAACCAGGCTGTCAAGACATCTGACAGTTCCAGAACTGGAAGAGTGAGTGAGTTTTGTTTTACGCCGCCTTTAGCAATATTCCAGCAATATCACGGCGGGGGAACCAGAAATGCCCAGAAATGGAAGAACGAGAGTGACTGCCCCGCAAGAAGACCATCACCTTCGTATTGTCGTTCTGCGCAACCGGATGCTCGCAGAGACGTCATCAGCAGAAGCTACATGATGAGACGACGGCGTGTTGTGGGTATCCGGGCTTATCGACCCGGGCCCCGTTTCTAAATGCGATCGCAGGTGATCGTAATTCCCATACTTTAACATGGGTAAGGTGAGGTGAAATTGGGTTTAACGTCGTGCTTGAGAATATTTCGCTCATATGACGACGTGCATGCGTGTGTATGTGTATGTGCGGCTGTTTGTACTAGCCCAGATTTAAGCTGGTTTTATAGTGCTAGCCCACTGAAGATACCATAGCGCAGTGAAGCAAGAATACCCCACTCAGACACATTATACTGACTCCGAGCCGACCAGTCCTTGGTGTACCAATTAATGCCGAGCGCCAGGCGGGGACCAACAAGTACCATATTTTAAAGTCTTTTGGTATGACGCGGTCGGGGATCGAACCCGCGACCTTCCGCTCTCTGGGCGGACACTCTAACCACTACATCACTTTTACTTTAACATGGGCCTACGACAGTCGTAGCGCTGCGATCGCTTCGGGACATGTTATTAACCCGTCAACATCGACTGAAACGCTGAGGTGCTGGCAACGTTGCATTTTGGTACGACATCTGTCGTGTATTGGCAACATGCACACGATGTTTTACTGTTCGCCACTTGTAAGTCACAAATAAGACACTTTCCATATTATTTACGTACGTTGTTTTTGAAATATTATCCCAAAGCAACAGATTTGTATATAACATCTCAAAAAGCACGTGCATACATAACATTACCACAACCACATGCACAGAAAGAATCACCACAACCACATCCCCGCATGACATCCCCACATCCGCATACACACATGCCATCCCCACATCTACATACACACATGACATCCCCACAACGACATACACACGTGACATCCCCACAACCACATACACACATGACATCCCCACAACCACATACACACATGACATCCCCACAACCACATACACACATGACATCCCCACAACCACATACACACATGACATCCCCACAACCACATACACACATGACATCCCCACAACCACATACACAAATGACATCCCCACAACCACATACACACATGACATCCCCACAACCACATACACACATGACATCCCCACAACCACATACACACATGACATCCCCACGACCACATACACAAATGACATCCCCACGACCACATACACAAATGACATCCCCACAACCACATACATACATGCCATCCCTACAACCACATACACAAATGACATCCCCACATCCACATACACACATGCGGGGCGGTGGGGTAGCCTAGTGGTTAAAGCGTCCGCTCGTCACGCCGAAGACCCGGGTTCGAATCCCCACATGGGTACAATGTGTGAAGCCCATTTCTGGTGTCCCCGGCCGTGATGTTGCTGGAATATTGCTAAAAGCGGCGTAAAACTAAACTCAGTCAGTCAGTCAGTCAGACATACACACATACCATCCCCACATCCACATACACACGTGACATCCCTACAACCACATACACACATGACATCCCCACAACCACATACACACATGACATCCCCACAACCACATACACACATCACATCCCCACAACCACATACACACATGACATCCCCACAACCACATACACACATGACATCCCCACAACCACATACACAAATGACATCCCCACAACCACATACACACATGACATCCCCACAACCACATACACAAATGACATCCCCACAACCACATACACACGTGACATCCCCACAACCACATACACACATGACATCCCTACAACCACACACACACGTGACATCCCTACAATCACATACCAAATACACACATGACATCCCCACAACCCATACATGACATCCCCACAACCACACATGACATGACATCCCTACAACCACATACACACATGACATCCCTACAACCACATACACATGACATCCCCACAACCACATACACACGCGACATCCCTACACACACGTGACATCCCCTACAACCACATATCCCTACAACCACACACACATGACATCCCCACATGACATCCCCACAACCACATACACACATACCATCCCCACAACCTCTTACACACATAACATATTTAAAGTGGATGAATCACATTAGTTGAATATTTTCAGCCCCTTCTCGTTATGGCATCGAAACTATCTTGGCACCGGAAACAGACCTCTGGTTTGTCTTTCAATCAGTATTGTATTACTATTTTATTACCAGTCGTAATGACCCGTGAAGATTCGGGTTAGAATTGATCTTCAGCAACCCATACTTGTCATAAGAGGCGACTAACGGGATCGGGTGGTCAGGCTCGCTGACTTGGTTGACACGTCATCGTAAACCAACTGCGTAGATCGATGCTCGAGATGTTGATCACTGGATTGTCTGGTTTACAGACCGCCGCCATATAGATGGAATATGGCTGCATACGACACACAAAAAAAACACTATCTTATTACTGCGAGTGCGAGCATTGTTTTTACGCCACTTTTAGCAATATTCCAGCAACATCACGGCAGGGGACACCAGAAATGGGCTTCACACATTGTACCCATGTGGGGAGTCGAACCCGGGTCTCCGTCGTGACGAGCGAATGGTTTAATCACGAGGCTGCCCTACCGCCCCTATTTTATTACTGATTGCAATGTATAAATATTGTCATGTCTGATGTCTGAGTCCCCATCATCTGTAACAGTCAATGTAACGAATGACACGTACCTTTACACCTCCTTCTGCTGCATCCGGGGTGGAATAGGTCTTCACCAACCCATGCTTGCCACAAAAGGCGACTATGCTTGTCGTAAGAGGCGACTAACGGGATCGGGTGGTCAGGCTCGCTGACTTGGTTGACACATGTCATCGGTTCCCAATTGCGCAGATCGATGCTCATGCTGTTGATCACTGGATTGTCTGGTCCAGACTCGATTGTTTACAGGCCATCGCCATATAGCTGGAATATTGCTGAGTGCGGCGTAAAACTAAACTCACACACTCTGTTTTTGTTCTTTAAAAACGCGAAACATGGGTATTGAGAAATTCAAGTATTTGATTGTAATGGCGCTTCTATATTCTCACAAGATGCACTCGTAAAATCTAAGCAATGAAAACATGATGGGCAAGCTTTATATCCACCATATTATATTATTTGTTCATTCATTTGTTTGTTTGTTTGTTTGTTTGTGTGGCATCGATCATAGGGCCCGTAAGTCTCGCGAGGCGCTACTTCCGCTTCTAAATTTCCGATGACAAGCGAATATCAAGAACCAGTTCTGGTGCCAAATTGCGCGACCGCCAAATATGACCTTACTAGACCGGACCAAGTGTACTACCATGCTTGGCTGTCACAGCCGGTGACAGTCGTAATAATTGAATCATTTGGGGACGATAAGATCGAACATTTATTATTCCTTCAAGGATTATCGGTTCCCTACTGACAACCGACAACCATGAGTCAATTCGAAAAAATATGAGTACCTTTCTTTAGCTATAATATATTTTTGACAACCAGTGCAGTTCAATCACTAAACGTGTTTCTCTTCAGTATCGCGGACAGTGTTTGTTAGAAAATATATTTCGGGAATCAATGGCATGGTTAACGTAAGATGCATTTGAGTAAACTGTATTTATTGAATTAATAAAACTATTAATTAATATACTGCTATTCATAAAACAGTCATGTGTAACCAAGTTGATGTTCTATTCATTTTTAGCCACATTGACTCTGTCATTTCCATGTTCAATTAAAGTATGTAATTTCCAAATTAAAATATATTTGTTTGTTTAATTTGTTATTTATTTTCTAAATACATTTGTTATGCTGCAGCAATATCTTCAGTAACTATTCCAAATTAAAAAACTATTTTTTACATATCAATATCTATATTTGCTAGGAACTATTTAATAGATATAATCAATGGAGACAATTTGCTTTATGCAATGTAAAATGCATGTGTATAAATACTTGAGGTACTAATATAAATACTTTGTAAACTAGTTGGTAGGCTTTACATGTAATTTTACTCATTTCCAAGTCTAAGGGACGACTGTATGCAAGTTCAGGTGACATAATGACTCAAAGATACAATAAAGAAATTGTTTGTTGCTTTGCAAATTTGACAGAAAATGCATTATAAATTTTACTTTGGTTACATGACAGGGATCTGCATGTGTCAAATTGTTTCTTTGCCATGCTGTAAATATATTGATAATGATATTGAATAAATAGCAGTTCTCATAACATTATGAAAAATATATATAAATATATGAACTTTCCCATTTATGGTGACGTTTTTATTCACACTAGAAGTCATAGTGTCACAAATCAATCAACAGCTCGACAAAATAACCCCGATGGCATTAATACGGTTACAATTATTTCGGTTACTACTGTCAGATATTCAAAACAAAAATGTGAAAACCTTCAGACATATGAATATTCATCATGAAACAAATATTTATCAAATTATGTAAACATTATTTCAGTGGGGTGATATATAAAAACTGGTTGTTGGACAATATTAATTACACTTTGTACTAGATGTCTTGGATGTTGTGAACTTTGTACTATGATCTTCAGTACATTTGTGTTACTTAGTTCTTGGTTAAGCAGGGGTGAGGTTCTGCTGTGCTGTGCTGTAAGCAAAATATGAAGCAGCACACAGCACCTTCAAGTCACAATAGGCAAAAATGCAAGACCATATATACTCAAATATGGAGTAATCACTCAAAGACATATCCTGTATTGTAAAATATACTGACCAATACATGGGGAAACTAAATGTGCATATATACTATGTCATGACTGTAGATTCTGCAGACACTGGCTGATAGCAGCATGAGTATTAATTATTACTTGTCATGAAATATAGTGTTTTTCACCTATTTTTCATAACTTATACATTCCAAATATTCTGCCAATGAGGCCAAGGTTGGTAACTGGCATTCCATATTTTCCACTATAAAGCTAGACCAATATGTTTTATAATAATGGAAAAGAATAATATGTACCGGTATTGTGCTATGAACCAGTGTTGTAACCTTACACTACAGCAAATAAAAACAAGAATTTCATATTTCAACAAAAATTACATGTCATGAAGAAATACATGCCTATGCCATTGATTAAGTTTAATTTTCATTGGTAAGCATGTTTTTCATGGAAACTGGGGTAGTAGGGTAACCTAGTGGTTAAACTGTTGACTTGTCACACTGAAGGTCCGGGTTTGATTCCCCACATGTGTGCAAAGAGTGAAGCCAATTTTTGCTCTCCTCAGCATGATGTTGCTAGAATATTGCTAAAAGTGGCGTAAAACCCAACTTTCTCACTTGGAAACCTTTGCTATATACACTGAAAATCTAATCTCATACATTCATCGTTATATATTTAATGTCAAATCAATATCATGGCTAAAAGCAGAAATCTTCCAAACAATTCAATTTGTGCTTGCTTTACCACACTTAAAAAACAATAAACGAGTTTTATAACTATTCTGCAATTTTATTCCAAAGACATAATTACTCATAACATATCAAACATGTTTTGCATTTCCCAGATGCTAAACCTGAAAAAATACTGTAACAGTATGAACTGGAATATTTTCATGGTCACTCATCTAAAATCTCACTGAACTATCTGAGAGTCCCAAGATGTCCCAAGAAGTTCCACAACACCTTGCTGATGACAAGCATTTCCTGTTCAAGCAAGTGTCCAAAGGATGATGTGTAGGGCTTTAATATGTTTTATAACTGTATATGCAACACTTTAATGACTTATTGTTTCTTCATTGGTAATGTACTGCTTGAACACCAGATGTTAAGAGTGAGTGAGTGAGTGAGTTTGGTTTTACGCCGCTTTTAGCAATATTCCAGCAATATCACGGCCGGGGACACCAGAAATGAGCTTCACACATTGTACCCATGTGGGGAATCGAACCCGGGTCTTCGGCGTGACGAGCGACCAGATGTTAAGAGAAATCTGAAGATCTGTTTCAGTTTGTGTTGCTCCTGATGTCAATGGTAATTGTGGTGATAAAGAAATCTACCCCTCCTTCTTTCTCCCCTTAAAGATGTGCATCTGTTTAGTTCCAACTGAAAAAAATACATAACACATGTGAGGCCAAGTATGATATACTTAAAAACATGTAAACATTTGCTTACAATGTTGACATCAAGATATTATTGATAACTTAAGCATGTGGATGTTATTTTTACCTGAACATGCTGCACCATAAACAAATGCTAAATGGGTTTGTAATAATCAAGCTCATATTACAGAATACATTTGTGAGAGACACCTACTCAGAGCTATTGGCATCAATCAAAGTGTGGATATAATCATCATTGTTTATGCGCTACTAAATTATTATTTAATTCATTTCATTTATTTTTTTTAGAATTACACCTGGAATTTCATTGTATATAAAGTTATCTTCTGGATAATTCCAACTTAAAGATACTCTATTTATAAACACAGTTCCCGATAAAACGTGTTTTGCACAACTTTACAAATATTGACCAAAACAATATTTTTGTGAGGTTCCAAAATAACTTAACATTGTTATATACAGGAAAATGCTCAGGATAGACTTAATTGATATTTGCCATGATGAATAACGTAAGTGATAATAAATGTAACAACTGCAAAATTCAACTGTAGTGAGTGGGTGATTTAATATTTATCGTCACATTGGCACTATTTCAGCTATATCGTGACGAGAACAATTTATTATCATAGATCGATACAATTAGAAAGTAAAAGTCTGTTGTCGAAGAATAGTAGAACTACTAGTATATCACATGTATTAAAGTAAAATTAACACGCTATCATAAAACGATATTATTGAATAAAACAATACAATATAAACATGGGCTACAGTAGGTCTATATAGGTTACTAACCACAGAAGCTACTGTGAAGATGGGGACGGGAACTTACAGTACTTTTGCTACCTGCATGGACCCTAGCTGGATTTTCATCATCCCTTCAGCTGTTGACAGTTTAGACAAAGTTAGCCATTAATTTAAACGAGCATATATTACTTAAACTATGTTAGCCTTTAAGAAAACAAAGAAATCCATGTAACAAATAAGCTTACCTCGACTAATGAATGGGCCAGCCTGAATACGACGCTATGACAACTCTGCAGCTGTTTGGCAGTTATCCAAGTGCTATTCATGCAACATAGCCTTAGTGCTTTTATTGTCTGTTGACATAGTCTTCTGAGTCACACAGCGAGTGTCGAGTATGATTATCCACGGCACGCCCCATGTGACAGCGTTATCGCCATTACCGAAAAACGTTGTTTGTCACCGGAAGTACAAAACAACGTAAGGTCTCGCGAAGTGCCGTGACCTACTTACGGGCCCTATTCATTTGGAATACTATGACACGTGTCAACCAAGCTATCAAGATTTACCACCCGATCCAGGAAGTCGCCTTTTACGACAGGCACAGGTTGAAGAGGAGAACCCAGATCTGCATGGGGTAGAGAAATGTGCAACTGGTCTGAGGTCATTCTGACCTCGACTAGACTCCCACTAGACACACTGTCAGTGACATGATGTTTGCGAAATAATGCAGTGTAGTGGAAAAAAAAGATTTTTTACTTTACTTCAATTGTCCGTAAAAGTATGGAAAATATTAGGGACGGTGGTAATCGATGCTGAATCCTGGAAGGGTCGTGGTCACGTTGTTGCGGTGTCCCCCTTAAAACAGAAGGAAATAATGTTAAAATGAACCAAAGCGCGAAAACGCCACATTTTGACCATTTGTTGCTCTACCGCGTTATTGCGTTAATACATATGTTTGCTTTCACAAAAGGGGGGACGGTGGGTTAGCCTTGTGGGTAAACCGTTCGTTCGATTCCCAAAATGGGTTCAATGTGTGAAGCCCATTTCTGGTGTCCCCTGCCGTGATATTGCTGGAATATTGCTAAAAGTGGCGTAAATACCATACTCACTCACTCATTTCACCAAAGAGCGACTACGCTTCAACGCCTCATATTTAAGGGTCAAGTACGTTATGTCGCCCTTTTCCATCTCCCAGCCACTTGTCACTTAAATCACAAAATGTAGCCCTGCATCCTCCATCTTGATTTCGCAGTCACCACCACAAACAATTCTTACTGGAAGTTTCGACCACAAGCAAGCACATACCATGTACAAATTGTGGATGGAAATAATTCACAAGAAAGTGAAATGTCTAATCATTCATTTTAGCTATTTAAACCGGGCACTTCATTCTAGTATTTTGTTCCAATTCATGGTAAAACCTAAGGGGAGATCACTCTGGTTTGAGGCCAGGAAGTGAATTACAACACGCATGCGCAGAAATTGTTGTACATCACTGCATTGTCGCAGTTTCTTGCTTTTGTAACATTTGATCCTGTTACTTGTTTAATAAGGGCGTTCTCAGCGATCATGGTCCTTTGAGAGTTCCATAACTTAAGGAAAGTAGGGTGGGCATCACAAACGAAACATTATTTTCCACGAAACAGTTATAGGACAACATCCGTGCATCAAGTACATTTTCTTCAGCGGCTGATTGTTGCAGTGCATATGACGCTTGTTAGGCAACTCACGTAACAAACAGTCCTTGTGTTAATCTTGAGACTAATTCTGTTCCTACTGATGCAGAACACATCCGTTGTCATCAAAGAATAGCGCACTGTGATGTGCGCAACGGCTCATAAACTCCATTGCCAGATTAAACACTGTAACTAGTCATACCCGTGTTGTTTTGATACCACTTAAAACTATAACTCTCTTAATGCGATGAAAAGACATGTTTCTATGCAACGTCTTGAACGATTATGGCTGAGTTATGTAACATTGACAACCCCATCCCTTTCCCAGACGACTGTCCAACAAGCCACTGTTATTACAGACTGCCAACACATATCTTCGATATTGTTAAATATTTACAGACCCCCGTCATATAGGCTGACGTACAAAAGAAAGTACACACACAATGTTTGCCATGACACAACAAATACCCTTCATATTATCCTGCGTGGGATATCGTGATTTTGGTATACGCATGTTATACGCTAAGGGACCGTTCATAAGTGGGGTGGGTGTGGGGGGTGATGATTTTTTTTTTTTTTTTATTTATTTTTTTTTTAATTTTTTGGGGGTGGGGTGGGGGTTGTCAGCCATTTCGTTCTGGGAGGTAGTGGAGGGTCAACAATTTTGTACAGATGTTTCTAGGGGGTCAACACTTTTGTACATAAAAATATGTTCATATTATGATTAAAATATTGGAAGGGGAGGGGGCATTGATTTTGGTACATGACATGCAGGGGGTCACTTACTTTGTACATAAAATTGGGGGGGGGGGTCATTCACATAGTACATGCTTTTCCATAAAATTCATCATCAACCCCTGGCAATAAATTATGAACGGTCCCTAAGAGTATAAAACACAGTCGACTGAGATTGTTAGTAGCATACTGGAGCCGAGCGAGAACGAGCCATTGAATGAGAGATTTGTGCTTCCGACAGTGGGTAGCCTAGTGGTGAAAGCGTTTGATCGTCACGCCGAAGACCTGTGTTCGATTCCCGTCATGGGTAGAATGTGTGAAGGACATCTATGGTGTCACCCGCCGTGATATTGCTGGAATATTGCTAAAACGGTATAAAACTCACTCACTCACTCACTCGAGAATATATCATTCTGCCGCAAGACGTTACCACAATGGCGCTAACGTTGAAATGTTTAACGACTGAACTCGCAAACCAGCTGTTTGAGTGAGTAAGTATGGTTTTACGCTGCTTTTAGCAATATTCCAGCATTATCACAGCGGGGGACACCAGAAATGTGCTTCACATATTGTGCCCATGTGGGGAATCGAACCCGGATCTTCGGCGTGATTTTAACCACGCGCCCCACCAGCTGTTTGAAGACTGAGCAGCTACGTAAACGAGACACGATGATCGTGTTTAGTACCATGACCACAACAGTGAGTGAGTTTAGTTTTACGCCGCACTCAGCAATATTCCAGCTATATGGCGATGGTCTGTAAACAATCGAGTCTGGGCCAGACAATCCAGTGATCAACAGCATGAGCATCGATCTACACAATTGGGATTCGATGACATGTGTCAACCTAGTCCGCGAGCCTGACCACCCGATCCCGTTAGTCGCCTCTTACGACAAGCATAGTTTGTGGAAGATCAATTCTAACCCGGATCTTCACGGGTCCCATGACCACAACAAAACAACAGAAAAATAACAATATGCGGAACATAAACCATTTGTCTATCGCGGGTCAACGTTTCAAATGCAGCCATACGTAATACCTCCAACGTTATAGTGGGGAACGCTGGTATTCAAGTTGTCATGCAAACACACTTTGAATACATTGAATGCATTAACGTACCAAAAAGCATTCACGAAGAAATCACTGAAAGGGATCTGGACCAAGCCCCGAGTAATACATATTGAAACGTGTCTGTGAAAATGTAGAAGGGACAAAAACGTATTGTGACTTAGTTAGACACGGGCAATGCATGGCAGTCAATGGTCTGGGCGGATTCAATAGGCTAATAGAGACAGACAGCCATGTCGACCCAGCTTTGACAGAAACGTCACCATGTTCCTACAATGGCAAGTAGCAATACATATCTAGTCGATCGAACAGTCATTTGTATATATGATATACTCCTCGTATTTTCCATTAGATATCATCGGTAGCAAAGTAAAAAGGAATAAGTTTAAACTTTGAACAAGGTCTATTACTTGTCAGTCACCATGTACTTGAAGAAGTTTATTTCAGTTTGTAGGCCATCGGCCCATGTACAAAAAGCAATACAAATGATAATTGTGCATAATGGCAAAAGGCAGACATCTGTGTTGTCAGTTTACAGAAGATCGACATTTAAGAGATGATTTGATCAATTTAGCACGATTCAATAAAAGTACCATGTCATTGGAAATTCCTAACTTTATGAATTTACAAGCATTTGTTAAATTATTTCATAAGGGAAATACGTTTTTCGTAGAGTGATATATTTATCACATACAAACAGGATGTGGCCTTCATCTTCATTTCTATTACTATTACACATCTTACAAATTACATCAGAGTTTCCTCCCATCTAATATTACATCGTAATGGTAATCCATTGAATCTTAACAAACATAAATATCTTCTTAAGTCTCTTACGTTAATGGGGCGGTGTGGTTGCCTAGTGGTTAAAGCGTCCGCTCGTCACGCCGAAGACCCGGGTTCGATTCCCCACATGGGTGCTATGTTTGAAGCCAATTTCTGGTGTCCCCCGCCGGGATATTGCTGGAATATTGCTCAAAGCGGCGTAAAACAATACTCACTCACTCTTACATTAATTCTTAAAATGTGATTATCAAGAGGCAATGATGATATATACTTATGGAAACAAATAAGGGAACACCTTAAAGTACAAGTGCTCCTTTATTCTTTTCCAGGTTTTTTCACAAGGTAAGTCATTTTCGGGGAAATTCTGGGAATAAATATAGGAACACTTGTACTTTCATGTGTTCCCTTACTCGTTTCCATAAGTATATAATATGTTTAAAATGCACAAGACTCGATGAATCCATGATATTGCTACTAATATTTGGTTTTGAGCAATCAACCAACCTCTGCTTAATAATAATAAACATAATGACACATTTCCAGTGTCTTAGGGGCGTCACCATGTATTCATTCACAACACAAAGTGCTCACATACTTATTGTACATGTTTTCTTTCTCTTTTTCTTTGTTGTTTTACGCCGCACTGAGCAATACTTCAGCTATAATTATGGCGGCGGTCTGTAAATAATCGAGTCTGGACAAGACAAGCCAGTGATCAACAGCATGAGCATCGATACGCAATAGGGATACGAAGACATGTGTCAACCATGTGACCACCCGATCCCGTTAGTCGCCTCTTACGACAAGCATGGGTTACTGAAGATCAATTCTAACCCGGATCTTCGCGGGTTGACGATGATGATGATGGCTGGTGCAGGTTACCTTCAGTAACAGGTTGCACTCGGTGCAGGTAACAATAAATCTTCCAGCATCTTTTAGCTGTCATCGTGCATTTTAATTGGGAAGTAAGTGACTGGAAGTAATAGGTCTCTCTCCGCTTGACTTGTTACAGCATTAACATTTGTTACAAATATTTTTGTTACTTTTTAGAACCAGTGACATTATTTTATGGTGCAACCAAATTTTGATGGTGCAGCCAAGCCTATAAGCCAGGTTGCACTCGCTGCAGGTACTGGAAAAATCGCACCCTGCAAAAACATTTTTGGAATGTTTCGTGGCATAACGTATGTGTACTCCCTTTCAGGTTAAACTTTATAGACTGGCAATCTTTTTGCAGTTCTATACAAAAGTTACAGAAAACCTCACTGTTTGTATGACAGAGACATACATTTTATTCAGTAATAGGCCACTGGCCCAAAATACATTCATAGACGTATGTCTTGCATGAAGTTACATGCGTCTTACAGAAAAACATCAGAATTGTTTATTTTCCCAACATTATATAAAAATAGGCATAAATTATTTATAACATTAATGTTTGTTGAAGACATTATGTTGACAAAACTGTGTTGTGAAAGAGGTTTCAAATATGTATCCAGAAATGTATTTCTTATATCTAGGTAGGTTTTACAATAAAGTAAAACATGTATTTCATCTTCAAGTAAATTAAGATTATTTTTTTGCAAAAATGACAAAATCGTGAATCATAAGGGACAATGTTATGTCTACCGGTCTAAATTTTGTTATACAATTTCTTAAATATGGGGCAATATCTAAACTGAGATAAGTTTCAACATTCAGGGGGAACTTGAAAAGCATATAATTAGAACACTTGGTTGTATTATGTAGGGATGAGTACCAATCTTGTGAAAGATTATCAGACAATCTCTGCTTAAAAACAGAGATGAAACCATCAATATCTCCAATATCCTGGGACGTCCAAACAAAGCCAAACCCAAATCTTAATAAAATATTCTTGATATGAGATGCCCATGTCGTGCATCCAGATTCATCCAAAGACTTTAACATTACATTAAACAGATGAGGTAATCTATAACTTGGAGGAGTTAAAAGTGTACACCAATATTTAACTGCCCTTGACATATAAGTTGAAGAGGGAACCATATTGTTACAAGTATTTTTGCCAGCTTTTAAGAAATATTTACATGTTTTTATCTGGATTTGTTCAATGATTTTACAATGTGTGACACCCCAAATTTCTGAACCATAACGAAGAATAGGTTTAACCATAGCATCAAATATTTTGAGAAGATCCGCACATGACAAATAACCTACTCTTTCTTGGTATCTATAGATAGCCACAAGCGCTCTATTGACTTCATGAATAATATTCTTCTCCTCACAAGAAACCTTTAACCTACACTGAGAATGGAAGTGAATATTTTACACAGAGAATCAATAAGAGAGATACCTCTATCATTATTGGGGTTACTTTTTACACCAGATATGTAAAAGGGACAAATAATCCTTGTTTATCTGTCTGTATGTAATAACACCACCAACTCAGTTCTCCGTTATGTGTAACACAAGTTATCTGCCCTTGTTTATCTGTCTGTATGTAATAACACCACCAACTCAGTTCTCCGTTATGTGTAACACAAGTTATCTGCCCTTGTTTATCTGTTTGTATGTAGTAACACCACCAACTCAGTTCTCCGTTATGTGTAACACAAGTAATCTGCCCTTGTTTATCTGTTTGTATGTAATAACACCACCAACTCAGTTCTCCGTTATGTGTAACACAAGTAATCTGCCCTTGTTTATCTGTTTGTATGTAATAACACCACCAACTCAGTTCTCTCCGTTATGTGTAACACAAGTAATCTGCCCTTGTTTATCTGTTTGTATGTAGTAACACCACCAACTCAGTTCTCCGTTATGTGTAACACAAGTAATCTGCCCTTGTTTATCTGTTTGTATGTAATAACACCACCAACTCAGTTCTCCGTTATGTGTAACACAAGTAATCTGCCCTTGTTTATCTGTTTGTATGTTTGTATGTAACACCACCAACTCAGTTCTCCGTTATGTGTAACACAAGTAATCTGCCCTTGTTTATCTGTTTGTATGTAATAACACCACCAACTCAGTTCTCCGTTATGTGTAACACAAGTAATCTGCCCTTGTTTATCTGTTTGTATGTAGTAACACCACCAACTCAGTTCTCCGTTATGTGTAACACAAGTAATCTGCCCTTGTTTATCTGTTTGTATGTAATAACACCACCAACTCAGTTCTCCGTTATGTGTAACACAAGTAATCTGCCCTTGTTTATCTGTTTGTATGTAATAACACCACCAACTCAGTTCTCCGTTTACAAATGTAACGAACATAAGACTGATCCTATGTTTAATGTTTAAGTAGACATCGGTTCATTTCTTTTTAAATGAATAATGATAAGTGGAAACATAAAGACGTAATAATTAGTACTAATTTATGAACATTACAGTGCTACTCCCCACCCAGACCTTTAACCACGTGGTAATGTGTGATCAAAACTGTAAAATCGTGGTTAACTTAAACAATATGCATACAAGGTGTGGAAAAAGAGGTTCACAACATGCATGCATTGACACATTTTTCGTTGTTCCCTGATATTAACGAAATTAATTTGTGTAAACTAGGATAATGGATATAATATTTACAAATGAACTGCTTTCTGAGATCGGCATACAACCGTCATATTAGTAAGAAATGCTATTCTCTACAGTGTTTAAATCAGTGAGTGAGTGAGTTATTATTTAACGTCACATCGGCAATATTTCAGCCATATCGTGACGAGAACATATTTGATTTTGAAGTGGAATATATGTATAATATAAAAACCTGTCGACGAAGGACAGTAAAACAACTAAAAATATCACAATTAGAATTAAACTAGCGTGGAAAGTTTAAAACTAACAGCACTATAGGGACAACACATGTCGTGTTGAAACAGCTCTCTCTGTCAGTTAAAAAGCGAGTGAGTTAAAGTTTAACGTCACATCGGCAATATTGCAGCCATATCGTGACGAGAACAGTTGATATCAATAGGCAAATCAATAAATGTATAACGTAATAATCTGTCATCGAAGGACATAAAAACAACTAGAATATCACAGATATACATGTAAAACTAGTAATTAAATCTAAAACATTCTAACTATAGGGGACAACACAATATAAAAACAGGCTATAGATCTCCAACAACAGAAGGTAGATCACCATACTAGGGACCATGGGGACTTACAGTACCTTTGCTACCTGCATGGACCCTAGTTGGATTTACACCATCCCTTCAGCCGTTGGCGATTATAAGAAATGTTAGCCAAAATTAAAATAACAAGAAAACTACGTTTAAAAATCCTGGTAAGATTGAATTGACTTTCAAAGTTTTGGGATTTACGTACCCTCTCAGGGGGACAATAGTTTTACGATACTTCAACCCCCCTTGAGGGTACAGCCACTAACAGTCTAAGTTACTAATCAAACTACCAATCATTAAAACACATCTATCTACAGAACATATTTATCAAAATTCATTAATTAAATCAATTTCTTTTAAAAAGCAAGAATTAAATGAAGATGAACAGTATTAAAAGATCCTTAACAGTTTTAACATTGAAATATTTATCCCTTATGATGGAGAATTCAACACAGTCAAGCAGACGATGCGTGTTTAAATCACAAAACTGACAAATTCTGTGTTGCTGTGATGTATCCATATATCTTCCCGAGGTGAGGTGAGGTGAGGTGAAATTGGGTTTAACGTCGTGCTTGAGAATGAATAAAGCAGATGCTTACCAGAACATTGTCTGTCCTAGTTGGTCGTTGAGTTTTGACATTTCTTTGAATATCCTGCTACAGTTTCAACAATCAGTTTCGTCAAGTATTTCGTCGTCCTCATTTTGACAGAAACAGTTAATGGATACCTTCCACATTCTCAGAAACAATTGAAGTAGATGTACTATGGTTCAGACCAACGGGTCGTTTTATATACGCATAAATGTACGTTTTCTATTACATGAAACATTTCTAATCCCCAAACCTCTGTTTCACATAACAAGATTGGAATGTTCTGGGTGTTTTATTTAAAAATCTTGAAGAATGTACGATAGGATATTTCAAGGACTTTCATTTTCTGAAGAACTCAAATTAAGATATTCTTAGCTTGTACAACGCTTGATTACATACATTTTCAATGACATTCTTCTTCTATAATATACACCTAAATACTTACAGAACGATACAACACCTTATGGACTATTTTTTTAAATCTTTTAACTGTTTAAAAAATACCAATCCCTTTTATGTCATTTTAAATTTCATTTTTTGCAAAATTAATTGTTATTTATTGTATATTATATTCCTGTACAGAGTTTACCTGAACTGTTTACCCGGAGTTACCAGTGATAATCCTGTCTGACTGGAGGGGCCATCTGGTATAGTGTAGTGGTTAAAGCGTTAGCACGTCACGCCGAAGCCGTCGATTTGGGTATTGCTATTCGCATAAAACAACTCACTCACAACTAGTTGGAACAACTCAGCAACACTTTCACATTTACGCGTATATAAACTGACGTACAAAAGAAAGTACACACCTGATGCTTTGGTAAAATGATTTCCTGAAAACAGCGAAATATTTAGAACAGTGTTTTGATTGCCACTTACAAGTCACACACATTGTGTACGTGTTGCAATAAAACCATAGTTATCGAACCCAATTGGAACATTGCTAGCAAAATATTTACGTTGCTATAATAGTCTCAAAACACCAGGTGTGTACTTTCTTTTGTACATCAGTATAAAAATGGTCACAAAGGATACGGAACAGAAAGACATAAACAATTATTTACCAGGAAGTAACTTACGACGGGGGACACCAGAAATGGTATATAAATAGAAACGACTAAACCCTTTCCAAGTATGTATTTGCTTCAGCAGTATTTTAGCTGTACGATGTTGTCTGGAGCAGACAATCCAGTGATTGTCACGATCCGATACGATAACAGAGCATGATTGTGTTGCTGATACCAGGTGTTCGCGAAAGGTGAGCGTATAATGAATAGACAGTAAATACAAATGACAACGTTGCACACAGTTAATGCTACTCCGTCAGTCACAACATCGAACACCCTGTCAAATAAACCGGAAGGTATACATTTTAGGTAACAACCCGTCAAATAAACCATTAGGTATACATTTAAGGTAACACCCTGTCAAATAAACCGGAAGGTATACATTTTAGGTAACACCCTGTCAAATAAACCGGAAGGTATACATGTTAGGTACCACCCTCTCACACCTTCTCCAAGGTGCATACCTTCCGGAAGGTATACATTTTAGGTACCACCCTCTCACACCTTCTCCAGTGCGGCAATATTTGCACCCCTTCCGGAAGGTCTACATTTTAGGTACCACCCTCTCACACCTTCTCCAGTGCGGCAATATTTGCACCCCTTCCGGAAGGTCTACATTTTTAGGTACCACCTGTCTCTCACACCTTCTCCAGTGCGGCAATATTTGCATCCCTTCCGGAAGGTATACATTTTAGGTACCACCCTCTCACACCTTCTCCAGTGCGGCAATATTTGCACCCCTTCCGGAAGGTCTACATTTTAGGTACCACCCTCTCACACCTTCTCCAGTGCGGCAATATTTGCACCCATACCGGAAGGTCTACATTTTAGGTACCACCCTCTCACACCTTCTCCAGTGCGGCAATATTTGCACCCATACCGGAAGGTATACATTTTAGGTACCACCCTCTCACACCTTCTCCAGTACGGCAATATTTGCACCCCTTCCGGAAGGTATACATTTTAGGTACCACCCTCTCACACCTTCTCCAGTACGGCAATATTTGCACCCCTTCCGGAAGGTTTACATTTTAGGTACCACCCTCTCACACCTTCTCCAGTGCGGCAATTTTGCACCCCTTCCGGAAGGTCTACATTTTAGGTACCACCCTCTCACACCTTCTCCAGTGCGGCAATATTTGCATCCCTTCCGGAAGGTCTACATTTTAGGTACCACCCTCTCACACCTTCTCCAGTGCGGCAATATTTGCACCCCTTCCGGAAGGTCTACATTTTAGGTACCACCCTCTCACACCTTCTCCAGTGCGGCAATATTTGCACCCATACCGGAAGGTCTACATTTTAGGTACCACCCTCTCACACCTTCTCCAGTACGGCAATATTTGCACCCCTTCCGGAAGGTATACATTTTAGGTACCACCCTCTCACACCTTCTCCAGTGCGGCAATATTTGCACCCTTCCGGAAGGTCTACATTTTAGGTACCACCCTCTCACACCTTCTCCAGTGCGGCAATATTTGCACCCCTTCCGGAAGGTCTACATTTTAGGTACCACCCTCTCACACCTTCTCCAGTGCGGCAATATTTGCACCCATTACCGGAAGGTCTACATTTTAGGTACCACCTCTCACACCTTCTCCAGTACGGCAATATTTGCACCCTTCCGGAAGGTCTACATTTTAGGTACCACCCTCTCACACCTTCTCCAGTACGGCAATATTTGCACCCCTTCCGGAAGGTCTACATTTTAGGTACCACCCTCTCACACCTTCTCCAGTGCGGCAATATTTGCACCCATACCGGAAGGTCTACATTTTAGGTACCACCCTCTCACACCTTCTCCAGTACGGCAATATTTGCACCCCTTCCGGAAGGTCTACATTTTAGGTACCACCCTCTCACACCTTCTCCAGTACGGCAATATTTGCACCCCTTCCGGAAGGTCTACATTTTAGGTGACACTCTCTCACTCCTTCTCGAGTACGGCAATATTTGCACCCGGAATAGGGGGTCGCTTTCAGGCGTTTGTGTCTGTACATATGACACACACAGATAATGTTTATCTGCCCACAGAATTCATTCATGAGCTGACTACGCGGTCCGAGGGGTTCGCGAGAGCGCTATACAAATATCAAGTGTCGCCATGGCCTCGCTATCGTACCGTATAACCACGCAAAGGCCCGGATTGTGAACGAGGTCGATCTTCCTGCATACCAATAGGCTCTGATGCGAGGACAACATTGTCAGGCCTTAACACGCCAGGATTGAGACATGGGAGACCTGGATTTATCTGAAACAGTTCATACACTGTCATAACGGTTGACTAGAGTTCATTATACCATAACCTAAATTCAACTGGATTTCAAAACAGGAGACAGCTGTATATCCAGCTTATTCTGCCTCCAGCCATGTTCGTACTAACCTGTGATATTTCTGGGATGAATACATATTGATGCTTATAGGTTGATGGGAACCTACTCGGTTGTAACTTCCATTTGAATATTTGCGATTTTACAAGGTTATGATTTGTTTAAGATCGCTAAGGAGACGATTGCCCCAGATGAAGAATATATTCAAGAAGAAAATACTGTTCCTTCTTTTGTGTGCCGTAGGCTGTCTTGTATATGTTTGGATGACGGAAGATCAGGTGTCTTTTGGACCGGTCCTGAATCACAAATGGACATTGGTCAGCGGTTCGGCGGATCTGTACGTCTTCAGCGCGTATTTCACTGGACGTGACCACCTGGTGAGAATCGTCAGCGTAGGTCCCACCTTGAGCAAGGGCAGGGTGGTGTGTTCCTATTACTTCCTGAATGACGTCACGGACAAGGTGGAGGCTGGGGAAGAAGATGTGTCAGGGACCATACATCAAATGAGGGATCATCATGGGATGACGTAAGTATTATCATCATCATTATCATCATCATCTTTTGTTGTTCTTGATGGTGGTGGTCTTCGTCGCCGTAGTAGTAGTAGTAGTAGTAGTAGTAGTAGTAGTAGTAGTAGTAGTAGTAGTAGTAGTGGTGGTGTTCGTTGAGGGTGGTAGTAGTAGTGAGTGAGTGAGTGAGTAAGAGAATGAGTGTGGTTTTACGCCGCATTTAGCAATATTCGAGCAATATCACGGGGGGCACCAGAAATGGGCTTTGCACTTTGTAACCATGTGGAGAATCGAACCCGTGTCTTCGGCGTGACGAGCGAACGCTTTAACCACTAGGTTAGTGATGGTGGTGGAGATAGTGGTAGTAACTGTTAATTACTTTGGGCAACTTGTAAGTTAACAACAGACAGACATTACGCCACGACATCATGTAAACTGAACGTCATCAAAGAACCTTTGATGTATGGGAGTAAAGAAGTGTCCTAGTGAAATGTCAGTCTAATGTCATCATAACATTTTATTGTAATAACTGCAATAATGCCGAGAAACGTCGACAACTACAAAAGATGTCGTTTATAATTGTGCCAGGTTGTATTTTGTTCGGTATTAGTATGTTCAAAACAGTTCCGTTTCGACTGATTTACAATCAAATTTTCACCAGTTGACGACGGTTTCGCATCTCTGATAATCATCTACATTTGTATTCACATCAACAAACACATGCAGGTCTAGTTCACTCCAACCAGCACTTGTTGAACATTTGACTGTGAAAGGTCTTCCATATAGCCTCAACGCTTGGCTGGTTGATGCACACTATACAGTGCCCTGTGATTCTATTTACAGTCACAACGAGCTTGACAACCACTGAATGGGTTTTATAGAAATAACATTGATTTCACGGTATAATGCACCTTGTTCTCACAGTCGACTAGTCAGTGTAGACATCTCTGTGTAACCTGCCGGGGGGGTGGGTGGGGGGTTGTCTCTATTCGCCTACATCTCAATTCGAAGTAGAATTTTGTTGTTACAGTAGATCTATAGTCTCCTTGGTGTTGTGCCGGTGTTGTTATAAGGGATTAAGTCACTGGGTGCTGTAGAAATTCTGAACTATGTTATGGAATATAATTTCCATTTGAGTTTAGCTCACTGAGATTATAATGTTACTGATTAATGTGTTCATTCAACCAGTGCCATACAGTACATACATGTCTTACATATTGTATAAATACCATCAAGTTACAATAGCTAGTATCATTTTCACAATGGCTCATGGACAGTTAAGAGTTCAATTACAAGTTCCTTCCTACTTCACGCGGTGGTACTTCCTACTTCACACAGATACCGTAGATGCACTCTTATTTCAGTTTATATTCTGGTACAGTCAAGAGCAGTTGGTCAGCTGATCGGAGACTTCTAGAGGGCTTGTAGTTGACAAACATCTCCTGAAGATAGGCAGGGGCAGTGTTGTGAAGGGACTGGTAGACTAAAGGAAGCATCTGAAAGTCAATCCTGTCGCGGATCCTCAGTCAATGCAGTGACTTTAGGCTTGGGGTGATATGAGAATGCAGCTTCCTGGATATGATACGGGCAGCTCTGTTCTGTATCATATGGAGTCTGTTCAGCTCATCTCCACGAGTAGGCTGTTAGATTAATCCAGACGAGACAGGATCAGTGATCTGGCCAGAGTGGCTGTAGTTTCAGCTGTAAGAAGATAAAAATGAAAATGACATTTGTTTGTAGAGATAGTCTACTTGCTTTTTTCATAGTAAGAGAAGAGTCAATAAAAACATCAAGGTTTTTTCATGGGGAGAGATAGAAATCAGACTGTCAAATCTTCAGTTGGGTTAGCCGGGATTTTTGCTGTCTAGATGGTGTGCAATGATGATGGCCTCTGTCTTTTCATCATTTAATTTAAGCATGTTGGTTGACATCCTGGATTTGACATTGTTAAGACAGCTTTCCATGTTAATCAGAGATGCCATCTGGTTTGCTAAGATGGGTCTGAAACTGTCAGCCAACTGGGAGTTATGGGTGTTACACTGATGAAGCACATGCTGCTCTGATGTCCCAGTGGTCTTGCGTACATGGTGAATAAGATGGGACCCAGCACAGACCCTTGAGCGACGCCACAAACCAGAACTTCAGTATAGGACATAGATTTGTTAATGTGGACAAACTGTTTCCTATCTGCAAGGCACACACACGCACACACACACACGCACACACACACACACACACATACATACATTACACTCAGGTAACTCTTCGCTGGTTTATGATTAAACAATATCTCTACCGTTACCGTTAATTCATGTCGTCAATTGAAATTATAGCCAGTCGATAAATCTGGAAGGTTTTGTCACGGTATTCGTTTCCACAATACCTTTTCAGGATCTGATGGACAAGTCGATAAAAGTGTCAGACCTTTATTACATTTCTGTTGTAATTGTTTGTTTTCGAAGGTGATGTTCCTGCATAGGATCCGAATTGTTTTTTTCGAATTATGTGCCATCTTTTTGTGTTTTGAGTGCGGCCCCCTTTTCAAGTCAAAAGGCTGTCTTCGCATGTAATACAATAAACAATATAATGTTCAGGAATTTGTAAGAAGCGGTCGTAAGAAATATGTCATTCTTATCTAATTAATGTCGCCCATTTCTATTCCAGATTCAACACCCTTGAAATAACCTGTCCTTTAAAGAAGGGAAGCTATCCACATTTTATTGGGCTCTCCGCTACAGGGAAACCAAGTAATTACTTGAAGATCAACTACCCACCTACACGAAGTTTTAAAGCCAAATTCACAGTCTGCATACCCCCGATTCATTCAAATTTCAGCCACACGACAGAAGTCGTTCAAACTCTTGAATTTGACCAGATGCTAGGTGCAAGCGACTTCACCATCTATTACACGTCTGCATCACCGGAAGTGGATGCTGTTCTGCGCATGTACAGAGATGTCGGGGTGGTGAAAGTAGTCCCGTGGTTTATACCAGATGTTGATGTACATTATCATGGACAGATCGCTTCCGTTCGAGACTGTTTCTATAGGAACATGCATACGTCGGATTATATTGTGTTCAAGGATCTTGATGAGATACTACTGCCATACAAACACCGAACATGGCAGCAACTCTTGGACAACATCCTTGAACGCCACTCACGAGCAGGAGCATTCATCTTCCGGAATTCATTCATACATAAACTCGGTCCAGACGTCACGGATAGCATGAAGAGTGCTGATATTCAAATTGCAAAAACATTCGGCCTCTACACGCTTCTTAAACGGCAGCGTCAGACAGAGATTTGGAAATACAACCTACGTGCTAAATTCATTGTTAACCCCTTGAGAGTACATAATGTAGAAATACACGAGGTGAAGGATATAATGGAAGGATATACTCGTGAAGTGGTTGATGAACCATTGGGTCTACTATTCCATTATAAACAATTTACTGATGCAAAGATCAAGACTGTGAATGATCCTGCGGCTGCACGGTATCGCGAGGAACTGATAAACAGGGTCAAAAATACCTATCACGTTTTGAATACTCAGTATTGAAAGAACACACTCACTGACTCCACATGAAGAAAAGAATGTGAGAGAACACGGAGTTCAATATCTTTACATTGACTTACACTGTGCTCAATCATTCTGATGCACCTCAACATCTAAAGTCTCTACTCTGCCCATACCATCCAAGTCGACAACTAAGATCAGCCAACAGCAGTTTACTAGGAAAAGGAAAACCAAGTTCTATGGATAGTCAACTTCTTTATTGCAACGAGTGCGACGTTTCGGTGTAGATAATTGCTTGATAACGGTGTAGTACCTACACCGAAACGTCGCACCTATTGCAATAAAGAAGTTGACTATCCATAGAATTTGGTTTTCCTTCATCTTTACAACTTCTCTGAAAAAAGCAATTTACTAACTGTACCCGAAGCACAAACAAAAATGGCTGATAGGTAATTTTCTGTGTCAGCTCTGCGACTCTGGACATCAAGCAGGCGGCAGACAATCAAACTTTCAGGAAACTCCTAAAAACGTATTTGTTCAGACAGGCATATGCTGACCTGCTAGACTGTAACAGCGCCGTTGAGCAGGTGCTGCAGAAATGAAATATATTATTATAGTATGAGGCTACTCTGTCTTGTCAATGTTCCGATGACGTGGCAGTACCAGGATACGAATTTCTAAAAGTAGTGCACAGGTGGCCCATCATTCGTGACCAACTCGTGTTATTCCGGGACACGCCGGAGGTTACGGAAAGGGGCGAGTGGTGACGAATGGGGGCCTGTATCCACAGCTTTACGAGCTGTCGTAAAGGTATAGTTCGCGATAGGCGTTACACGAATATCGTAGCGCTTCGAACACTTTTTTTAATCGGACCCAAAAATTTAAGCGAGTGAAAGAATAGTATGGTTGTCCGTTAGCGATTGGATTATGTCTGTGAAAATGAAATATTTGACACTTAGATCCATTTATATTGCATTTTGTGATCTCGGGCAACATTGACGCCGTCCAAAACTGTACATTCAACTGTAGAATGAATATGGGTTCGTTTTCCAGTTGGTTGGTTGTCGTTGTTGTTGTTGTTGTTGTTTAACGCCGCATTCAGCAGTAATCCAGCTATATGGCATCGGCCTGTAATCCACTTACAAATTCGCCACAATTATGATCCTTGTCAAGCCATATTTGTTTGTTTATTGTTTAAGGCCGCACCTCGCAATACTCAAGCTACATTACACCGGTTTGGACCTGACAAATCAATGATTGATGTTATGAGCGAAAACGCCCAATCTGTCAGTGAACAATAACAACTAATTAACCGAGAATGACCATCCGATCCACAAAGTGACCCGCAAAGTGGACATCCGATCCACAAAGTGGATTTATAAAGATAAGCCTGGCTTGCTGGAGACCAGTTCTAGCCTGGAAGTACTGGGAGCCGACTTTGGATCTTGAGTCGTTTTGTATAGGATAAACAGTCCATATACGATCATTTAAAAAATACAAGTTTCGTGTTGGCAATACAAATGATATTAAAAAATTTTATATGAAATTATAATAATACTTTCTTTTTTCCTAAGATGAAAGATTTTATTCTAATCGTTTGTTTGAATTGTATACATGTGCATATCTGCAATAAATAGTCATTGCCAGTTGCATCAAAAGCTGTATACACTAATACAAATTGACAATTTCCATCTTCTGTGCCTTGATAGTCTAAAGTAGGACACTGCAACACCAACACCCACTGTACATGCTCACAAGTCTTCCACAGTTCACTTAGGAATCTCAACCTCGATAAACTTCCAGCATCCGTAGCGAAATGTATTAATAATTGAATTCCATGAGCAAACTCTGTCTTCCTTGACACAACAGCTTCTACAATTCTACATGTCGGTAAGATTTGCATGCATGCAATTGTCCCCAGCAGTAATATTGCTAATAAAGGCGTTGGTAATAGCACATATCCCAATTTTGATTAAAATATTAACAGCACAATCCTTCAACATGCTTATTGTTTGAACATATTTTATTCAATGTTGAAAGGGATTGGGCACAAGATATGTAACATATTATCGCCCGCTCCCACCAGAAACATAAACAATAATGAATGGAAGTAATGAATGGACATGATAATATACTCATGCCAATAATGGTTGTCACCCCCTTCATTATGACAACCATTATTGGCATGAGTATATTAAGACATATTAATCGAAGCGCTTACTTCATACAATGTATTTATGCACATGACTAAAGATATTTTGATTAATAGTATTTGGCAGAACTGGGTTGCCGAAAAGAATGGTATCAATGTCTAAGTGAACTATTAATAGTACAAAGTCTTGCTTCAGCTCAAAACGGCAGCTGACAAATTTTGGACATTTTAAAAAGAAATGCTTAGCATCTTCCACCGGAGCACCACAATTGCAAGCTTTACTCTCTGATAAATTAACACGAAAAGATCTGCATGTAATGAACTACACGAATGTCTTAACTTCGTGTGTAGTATATTTGTCTTTCTTTCACCAAATAGAAAATATTTTGGAACTTCGTCAATTTTTTCAGATAACTTTAATTTAAACGATGGTAATGAATTTGTACATTTTGTTGTACAGGAGAGAACATTCCAGAAACTTGCAGAATCATAAATAAATGACTACTGTAGAATTGAGGTGCGAAATTTAGGAATAGCCAAGTCGGATTTGTTACCCAAGTTGTATCCGGAAATGGTTTCAGTGAAAGGTGGAAGTAAATCTATCAGGTAATCAGCATATTAACAATTTTGTTAAATGTATAGAGTTTTCTTTGTGTTCGTCTAACTTTCAGTGGTAACCAACCAGTTTCACAGTATAAACTTGAAGCGGATTTAGGCAATGCTTATTGAACTTCTTTATTTCCTAACGCGCTTGTGTTTGGATTTTCCGACCGCTTCACTTAGTTTAACAACGGTTCAGCCTACAAAGTGCCAAGACTCACGTATGTGCTAAAGGTTTTAATTTGGCATACAAACGATATTGTTTTACCGCCCAACTCTCCCCTACACTCGACAATCGACATATGTATCATAGTTTAATTATAGTTTATTATGTACGCACTTGTTAAACCCGGGT
Source organism: Haliotis rubra (assembly GCF_003918875.1). NCBI lineage: Eukaryota > Metazoa > Mollusca > Gastropoda > Lepetellida > Haliotidae > Haliotis > Haliotis rubra. The sequence continues at coordinate 1,859,749 of NW_025765203.1, read as the reverse complement.
TTATTAACACAACTGATCCAAAATACAAATGAATTAAAAGAATAAAAAGTAGAACAATCTGCTTATTTACCTCCCTGATACGGTGTGATCGAGCTCATAGCGGGCGCTTAACGAAACTTCCCGCACGAAAGCTTTGAACAGTCATGGGTTCTTCAGATGTGATGTCATTGTGTGATGACGTCATCACGATCTTCCTGACTGTAAGTAATGATAATGATGATACTGATAATTAATTTATATATCGCTGTTTCCAAAAAAGCGTTTGCACAACGGCGCTGAAGAAGAAAGTCTGAAAGACTTTGAGAGGGATATTGATGGATTTTTAAGGCTTTTTTTTAAAAGTCTTTACAGTTGATTTCCCTAAACCATTTACTTCTCACATTATTTCAACACCGCAAGCTCAGTTGTTGTTGTTTTTTTTATCAATAACGAAAATAACTTCTGGTCAATATTTCATCCTAACCAAATTCAATAATGTCATAGACAGAGCATTATTGTTAAAAGCGGCGAATTCCGATGCCCTTATCATCACTGTTTGTTAGTGATTAGAACAGTGATTTTTTTTTTTAAATTGTATTTTGTTTGTTTGTTTTGTTTTGTTTTTTGTTGTTGTGTGTGTGTGTGTGTGTGTGTGTGTGTGTGTGTGTGTGTGTGTGTGTGTGTGTGTGTGTGTGTGTGTGTGTGTGTGTTGTTGTTGTTGTTGTGTGTGTGTGTTTTGAAATGATAATCGTACACGTGCAAATTTCACCTCACACACCAATCATCTTTCAAGAGCGATTACTGTACAAACAACTATGGTCATAAGGAAGTGCAACTGGTGATGCACTCTCAAAACGTTCATTAATTTTTATAAACGTAAGTTAAATATGAAGTTCTCCTACTTTTGTGGAAGAGTATATTAAGGAGTGGGATTTGTCAGCGTTTGTTAAATGACGTCAGTATTTTACTAAGGCTTCATTAGATGTTTGTAAAATCGTTCATTTTGATGTTGGTCCGGGGCATAAAAGGATCGTCCATTTACCGCTGTGATATCGATCACAACGGAAGGATTGTTGTACTTTATTTCTGAACAGAAGAACTGCCAAGGAGGTTGGATAGATTATAAACAATTGGCGTGTAATGAATGGATTAATGAAATTATGAACAAGTACTGAATGATCAAGAACAAGCAATGTGACGATCATCAGATCAAGAACAAGCGATGTGACGATCATCAGATCAAGAATAAGCCATGTGATGATCATCAGATCAAGAACAAGCGATGTGATGATCATCAGATCAAGAACAAGCAATGTGACGATCATCAGATCAAGAACAAACAATGTGACGATCATCAGATCAAGAACAAGCGATGTGATGATCATCAGATCAAGAATAAGCCATGTGATGATCATCAGATCAAGAACAAGCCATGTGACGATCATCAGATCAAAAACAAGCCATGTGATGATCATCAGATCAAGAACAAGCGATGTGATGATCATCAGATCAAGAACAAGCGATGTGATGATCATCAGATCAAGAACAAGCCATGTGATGATCATCAGATCAAGAACAAGCCATGTGACGATCATCAGATCAAAAACAAGCCATGTGATGATCATCAGATCAAGAACAAGCGATGTGATGATCATCAGATCAAGAACAAGCCATGTGATGATCATCAGATCAAGAACAAGCCATGTGGTGATCATCAGATCAAAAACAAGCCATGTGACGATCATCAGATCAAGAACAAGCGATGTGATGATCATCAGATCAAGAACAAGCGATGTGATGATCATCAGATCAAGAACAAGCCATGTGATGATCATCAGATCAAGAACAAGCCATGTGACGATCATCAGATCAAAAACAAGCGATGTGATGATCATCAGATCAAAAACAAGCCATGTGACGATCATCAGATCAAGAACAAGCGATGTGACGATCATCAGATCAAGAACAAGCCATGTGATGATCATCAGATCAAGAACAAGCGATGTGATGATCATCAGATCAAGAACAAGCAATGCGATGATCTTCAAATCCTGAAAAAGCGATGTGATGATTAACCAAACTCGCTGTCCTGAAAACAGGGTGGGGTAGCCTTGTGGTTAAAGCGTTCGTTCGATCGTCACACTGAAGACCCGGGTTCGATTCCCCACATGGGTATAATGTGTGAAGCCCATTTCTGGTGTCCCCCGCTGTAGGGCTGGGACGGGTCCAAATTTTCTACCCGGGTACCCGACCCCCTATTACCCAACCCGACCCGGGTACCCGTTATAACACTAATTGCGAGTTCTTCTCCTTCAATAAAATCAGTTATGACTGAGATTAAGAGTGGCGTCTGGAAATATTTTGAATACGTCACATCATGCACAAAGACAAAATGCACTTTGTGCACAGTGCAGCTAAGTCAGAAAGAAGGGAGTATGTAATCGATGTGGAAACATCTGAACAACAAACATCCCTCCGTAACAAACCAGGAGCTAAAACAAATGTCGTTCCAACAATCTGCAGGCGAAATACAATTGAATGTATAAATAAAAAGTGTATACCATTAAACTAACAAGTAAACAATGTAATGTAAACATAAACTTTTCAAAGTAAATACCTCTCTCCGTCTCCCGTGGATTCATAATCCAATCACAATAGTCAGACAGACAGACAGATTGTTTACGTCTCACCAAATGTTTATTAAAATAAACAATAATACATTATAAAAACATTATATATGGAGTTATGAGAGACGGTTGATAATTAAATATCACAGAGCAATATATAGAAAGTATGAGTAGATAAAATGACAATTGAACTTTAAAGAAATATATACAAAATATGAACATGAAACGTTGAACTTATTTATATAAAATTTGGCGGCGTCTTAAATAGGGGTGGGTATTGGAGAGAATTCTCATGTTGCGATATATTGCGATATGTATGGCAATATTTTGCAATAAGTAATTTTAAACAAAAAACTACTTATAATCGAGTTAATGCTTGATTTATAAAGCATGAACACAACAAAAACACAATCCTTGATTAAACTTTATTAAAAACATTTAATCATGACAAAATAAAAATGTAAATTTTGGCACAAATGAAACAAGGAAATATCCGAAGGTCTCCGAGCGTTACGAAGTTTTCCGAATGCAAGTCAAAATACCGGTTTCGCAATACGTATCGTTTTCATGTTTGAACCGGTTCATACCGGTAAACTGGTAATATTGCGCAGCCCTAGTCTTAAAAGGGTTTAAAGCAGTTTTGGCACACACGTTTATAAGATCTTGAGTGCTTAACAAGTGATAACTTTTCAGGTTCCGATAAGAGGGTAAAACGTGGCATGAAAAACTTTGCTGATGTTAAAAGGTCTTCTCTTAAATCGCCATGAAGTGGAGATTTCAATAAAACGTGCTGTTCCGCTTCAACTCGATTTGGGCAGTGAAAACATCTTCTATCTGTAAGTTCAATGCCTTCATAACGCCGGTTTCTATATGCGAAGGCGCTGTACCCGTCCTGAACAAATCGAGGGCACGTCTGTGAGACTTGGAAGTGTTAAAACATAGGCTTCTGTTATATCGAATATCGATTTATGGATTTTGTAGCACAGGCCCTCGTGTCTTTGCGAGGATTAAAGATTTTTTTATAAATATATCAAAATTTGAGATGACCCATGCACATTTGAAACGCTTAACAGTACAATACATCATGCATTTACTGTGAACCATTTCGAGTCGGGGGTCATCTCAAAACAATATTTTATACATCTTTAATCCTTGCAAAAACACGAGGGCCTGTGTTCTGTAGTGCCTGAGTTTGTTTTCCCCCGATCCCTGTTTTGCGTTCTCCAGGTGTAATGATTTTTTTCTTGCTCTTATAAAAGCTTGTAACGATAGTTCGTCAGTCTTTTACAGTGATGACGTTGTTTAAAAGAGCTTATTTGGTGATTTCCAATGTGTTCATTCGCCGGTAAAAAGCTGAGTGCCAAGGCTTGTGTCTGTTCAGTGCTTGAGTATTTTCCCAATATAAAACATAGGGCTTTATACGTTCTTGATCCATATTCATCATGCTCCTTGAGTAACGAATCAATCATACACGTATATCTTGTCGTACACTTAGTTGTCACTTGCAGGGTGTTAAACAATATCGTTTGTTTCCAAGACTAAAACCTTTAGCACATACGTGAGTCTTGGCACTTTGTTATTGAACCGTTGCAAAACTAAGTGAAGCGATCGGAAAATCCAAACACAAGTGCGTTAGGAAATAAAGAGTGAGTGTGTGAGTTTAGTTTTACGCCGCACTCAGCAATATTCCAGCTATATGGCGGCGGTCTGTAAATAATCGAGTCTGGACCAGACAATCCAGTGATCAACAGCATCAGCATCGATCTGCGCAATTGGGAACCGATGACATGTGTCAACCAAGCCAGCGAGCCTGACCACCCGATCCCGTTAGTCGCCTCTTACGACAAGCATGGGTTACTGAAGGTTCATTCTAACCCGGACCTTCAAAGAAGTTCAATAAGCATGTTGAAGGATTGTGCTGTTAAATATTTTATTCAAAATTCGATATGTGCTATTACCAACGCCTTTATTGTGAATTATAAAGCATGTTGCGTCTTTAACACGTATCTTGTTTCAGTTAGTTTTTCAAATCTTCGAAACACTTTTGTGAATTTTAGAGGAATGTAAAAACAATGAGTGAGTGAGTATGCTTTTACGCCGCTTTTAGCAATATTCCAGCAACATCACGGCGGGGGACACCATAAATGGACTCCAAGCATTGTACCCATGTGGGGAATCAAACCTCGCCGAAACCTTTAACCACCAGGCTACTCCATCGAAACATAACAATTTAAATCACGTTTTAAAGCAGTGGTAGAGTGAGTGAGTGGGTTAAAATTTAACGTCACCTCGGCAATATTTCAGCCATATAGTGACGAGAAATGTTGGGCATACACAGTAAATACAAGGAGGTAAATAACCAGTCATCGATGGACTGTAAGATAACTAAAGTATCACAGATATGGATTTAAAACTTGCATGGAAAACTAAAACATTTTCATTAAAGAAGACAATACAATATAAAACACGGGCTATAGATCGCCAACAACTGAAGGTAGATCACCATACTAGGAACCATGGGGACTTACATTACTTTAGCTACCTGCATGGACCCTAGTTGGATTTATAACATCCCTTCAGCCGCTGGCGATGGTAGGAAGATTTAGCCGAAATTTAAAATCACAAAAATACTACGATTAAAAAGTATGGATGAGCGAAATTGACTTGGAACGTTTTGGGGACTTACGTATCCTCTCAGGAGGACAATAATTTTACGCTACTTCAGCCCCCTTTGAGGATACAGCCACAAACAATCTAAGTAAATAATCTGAACTACCAATTTTAAAACTTTCTATTTACAAAACATATATCAAAATTCATTTAACAAATCTATCTCTTTTAAAAAATCAATGATTAAATGATAATTAACATTATTAAAAAGGTCCCTTATTGTTATGATATTGCAATATTTATCCCTTATGATGGAGAATTCAACACAGTAGCAGTGGTAGAGCTAGAAGAAAGGAAGATGTTAGCAAACACGTTGCCGCAGTGTTTCTTTAACACCTGCAGCGGCTAAACACAAGGCGTGTACAATGCATCAATATAGCCATCCGTATATCTTTATGAGTGGCTCACTTCCCGCAGCATCCAGCGAGAGAGCGAGCGAGCGAAATTATATATATATACTTTTAAAATTATTTTTTTTCACATGTAATGGAACTGTTTTTACGAAATTGTAGCGAGTGAGTGAGTTGTGTTTTACGTAGCTTTTCTCAATATTCCAACATTATCACGGCGGGGAACACCATACATGGGGTTCAAACAATGTACCCATGTGGGGAATCGAACCTGGGTCTTCGGCGTAACGAGCCAACGCTTTAACCACTGGGCTACCCCACCGCCAATACGAAATTGTAAAGTTAAAACCACTTGGTGACGTTCTGTCAAACATATGACGTAGATCGAGTCACTTTGCCTAGGAAATTGTTTTTAGTAAATACAGATGAAGAATGGTCACGTTTTCCTGGTGTTTATGGGTATGAACCGGTTAGAGTATGTTTCTGTCACACTAGGGTATAAATTTCCACAGCGGTGAGGAAAATCGAGATGGGAACACGTTGTATTTATTTCTGGTCGGAGCAGCGTTCGAAATAGCTGCTGGCCCACTAGCCAAATGCTAACTGATTGTGAATCGGGCCAGTAACATATTGTTAAAGCTATCCCGAGTTGCTCGCTGAAAATCTCAGATAATTTGTTCTTTATTTAATTTACATGAATATGGTGAAGTAAATTATTAAGGGGTTAAAAGTCCGTCCGCAAAAGATTCCTGATATTATTATCTCTTGTCATACGAAGATCGCTATATTAAAAGAATATTAATAGCAATATGGAACAAGTTTTTATGGATAACAACTTCTTTATTTCGTGAGTGCGACGTTTCGATACAGATTCTTGTACCGTTGTCAAGCAAGAGTGATACATGAAGTGGAGGAGCTGCATATTTATACTGTGTATAACAATGAAACTACATACATTGTAATTGACAAAGGAAACAACATAATTGCCATAATTGGTTAAGCAGTAAGCTGATGAAGCCAGTGAGTACACAAAGGATAGTGAATGGAAGCCAGAGATGTATAAATACAGGAGTGGTACAATGAAGGAGATGTTTATACAATAGGTGCGATGTTTATACAATAGATTGGGCTTGGTGGAGGAGTGGATCATAAGCTGATGGAATGAAGTATCCTTGGTCACGGTTGATGGTGGGCTTATGGCGTTTGATGTGAATGGCTTCGGTGAGCTTGCGTTTAGTGAAGTCCGTTTGGTTGTTGGCGAGAATGGTGAAGTCGGACCACTCAACAAACCTACAAGAAGAAATTGAACACCTAAGGAAAGTCTTTGTAGAACGCAACCACTACCCACCTGAAATAGTCAACAGAACCATCGAAGCAACGCTTTCACCTCCTGCCAAAAGATCTAAACCAGAATCAGCCCCCATCAAGATATCCATTCCCTACATTGGTAAACCATCACATCAAATCAGCCGACTCCTGAAACAACAGGCAGGCATAGACACAACCTTCTCAGCGTCCTCCAGCCTCAACAACCTCCTCCATGCCAACGGAAGAAAACAACCCACCGTCAACAACAACAACAACAGCCCGAAATATGTTATTTATAAAATAAACTGTGATTGTGGACAAAGCTACATAGGTGAAACATCCCGACCCATCAACACCCGAGTCAAAGAACGTCGCACCTCTGTTGCTACTTCCAACACCAAATCAGCTATCTCTGACCAAATCAAAGCAAACCCCAATCATCAAATAGAGTGGTCCGACTTCACCATTCTCGCCAACAACCAAACGGACTTCACTAAACGCAAGCTCACCGAAGCCATTCACATCAAACGCCATAAGCCCACCATCAACCGTGACCAAGGATACTTCATTCCATCAGCTTATGATCCACTCCTCCACCAAGCCCAATCTATTGTATAAACATCGCACCTATTGTATAAACATCTCCTTCATTGTACCACTCCTGTATTTATACATCTCTGGCTTCCATTCACTATCCTTTGTGTACTCACTGGCTTCATCAGCTTACTGCTTAACCAATTATGGCAATTATGTTGTTTCCTTTGTCAATTACAATGTATGTAGTTTCATTGTTATACACAGTATAAATATGCAGCTCCTCCACTTCATGTATCACTCTTGCTTGACAACGGTACAAGAATCTGTATCGAAACGTCGCACTCACGAAATAAAGAAGTTGTTATCCATAAAAACTTGTTCCATATTGTACGTCTCAACTTCTAAAATGCCACTCAAACAAATGTTGATATTGATATTTTGCAGGGTAGCATGACGTGGGCTAGCAACAGTTTTACTTGACTGGCCCTCCTGACCGATGTGTATGTTGATATTGATATTTTGCAGGGTAGCATGATGCGGGCTAGCAACAGTTTTACTTGACTGGCCCTCCTGACCGATGTGTATGTTGATATTGATATTTTGCAGGGTAGCATGATGCGGGCTAGCAACAGTTTTACTTGACTGGCCCTCCTGACCGATGTGTATGTTGATATTGATATTTTGCAGGGTAGCATGATGCGGGCTAGCAACAGTTTTACTTGGCTGGCCCTCCTGACCGATGTGTATGTTGATATTGATATTTTGCAGGGTAGCATGACGTGGGCTAGCAACAGTTTTACTTGACTGGCCCTCCTGACCGATGTGTATGTTGATATTGATATTGTGCAGGGTAGCATGATGCGGGCTAGCAACAGTTTTACTTGACTGGCCCTCCTGACCGATGTGTATGTTGATATTGATATTTTGCAGGGTAGCATGATGTGGGCTAGCAACAGTTTTACTTGACTGGCCCTCCTGACCGATGTGTATGTTGATATTGATATTGTGCAGGGTAGCATGATGCGGGCTAGCAACAGTTTTACTTGACTGGCCCTCCTGACCGATGTGTATGTTGATATTGATATTGTGCAGGGTAGCATGATGCGGGCTAGCAACAGTTTTACTTGACTGGCCCTCCTGACCGATGTGTATGTTGATATTGATATTTTGCAGGGTAGCATGATGCGGGCTAGCAACAGTTTTACTTGACTGGCCCTCCTGACCGATGTGTATGTTGATATTTGATATTTTGCAGGGTGGCATGATGCGGGCTAGTTTTAACTGGTCTGACCGATGTGTATGTTGATATTGATATTGTGCAGGGTAGCATGGCGGGCTAGCAACCTCCTGACCGATGTGTATGTTGATATTGATATTTTGCAGGGTAGCATGATGCGGGCTAGCAACAGTTTTACTTGACTGGCCCTCCTGACCGATGTGTATGTTGATATTGATATTTTGCAGGGTAGCATGATGCGGGCTAGCAACAGTTTTACTTGACTGGCCCTCCTGACCGATGTGTATGTTGATATTGATATTATTGCAGGGTAGCATGATGCGGGCTAGCAACAGTTTTACTTGACTGGCCCTCCTGACCGATGTGTATGTTGATATTGATATTGTGCAGGGTAGCATGATGCGGGCTAGCAACAGTTTTACTTGACTGGCCCTCCTGACCGATGTGTATGTTGATATTGATATTTTGCAGGGTAGCATGATGCGGGCTAGCAGTTTACTTGACTGGCCCTCCTGAACGAGATATTTATTGTTGTAGCTGGCGGGCTAGCAACAGTGTTCCTGACCGACCGATGTGTATGTTGATATTGATATTTTGCAGGGTAGCATGATGCGGGCTAGCAACAGTTTTACTTGGCTGGCCCTCCTGACCGATGTGTATGTTGATATTGATATTTTGCAGGGTAGCATGATGTAGGCTAGCAACGATGTGTATGTTGATTTATTTGCACTGGCCCTCCTGACCGATGTGTATGTTGATATTGATATTGTGCAGGGTAGTATGGTGTAGGCTAGCAACAGCATGATGTGGGCTAGCAACAGTTTTACTTGGCTGGCCCTCCTGGCCAGTGGCGTTTCAAAATTAATTCATACATTGTCTGAAAAAAGCATTCAGGGCAGAGAAGAAAAGAGTGGAAACACAGAAAAACTACGGACAGAGTTACCGAGATATCACAAGGGTATCCTTACCCAAATCTGTACATAATAACACACGGTAAGGGTTCAACGCCATTAACGATCGTGTAATCTAGAGAGTGGCCACTACGGGTTTAAAGGGCCACTGATCCAGAGCAATTTCCGTGGACTGGTTGTTGCTTTTGTTATTGTTTTTCTCCCGTGAATACCCGGATGATATCCCAGAATTCATGACTGGTTCGTTACCTCTGCTGCGCCACCCTCATGTGCAATTGATAATATAAGTATATACTGATCAACAAAGATGAAGTCTTTTTTACTCGATAATATTTCCATCTTATGTTGATTTTGTTGTAACATTATGTAGACTGTGATGAATAATTTGGTTTCTTATAAAAAACAAATTCACTTTGATAAAAATGCTGATTTTGATGTAAAATTTTGATTTCATTGTAATGTTGACTTTATAAAAATGTTACCGTAAATGGATGTAGAATTTGATTTAAGAAATAGTTTGACCGTGAATTTGGTGAGAAGCCTGATATAATATCATTGTTTTGAAAGTAAGGCTAACTAAGTACATGGGGAGTCTTGGGAAGAGTAGTGAGCTTGGGTTCACTACTAGTCAATCTGAATGTTGTATTAAATGGCATTATTTTGATAACAAATGAAAACATTTTGAAGTTTAACCATCTGCCAGTGGTAAAACTCGTTAGGACTGAAATAACGAAGTCAATGTACGTCTTTATATTATGTCTTATAATTGCAATTAGTTTATTATCATATTTGTATGCATTTTGAAACACTTAGTGAATATAGATTGCCAACGTGAATCATATTTCACAACAACAAAAAACTGATTCTGTTGAATGCCATAACAAATAAATAAAAAGAAAATGCAAATATTAAAAGTAAAACAGACTAAAGTGAAAGCAACAATATCAGGCTATTACATTGTTCGGGGAATGTATCCATCAATATCCACATAAAGGAATGAGATGCCATTCATCTGCGGCTGACAATGTATCCTGTTCCATGTCATGTGTCTTTTAACAGTCTAATATACGAAAAAGTGATCTATCGTTTCAGGTCCTCATTGGCCACCCAAGACATCACACCTGGCAACTTATTGCATGATGTCTGTAACTCAGCTGATAATTCCTCTTGCTGCACTTCCATGCGCATATTACATAAGATGTAATACATTTGCCACATCAGACCTCAATTTATAATGATGAGTATTTACTCCAGACACAAGAAATGCCAAATGGGAACCTTTGTCGGGTAATCTGAGTGGGGTTATCGCTAATTATACCTGTTATAAATTAGCGAAGTTGCGCTGGGAACGAACCAAGTCACTGTGCGTTGGAGCATGACGAGGCACACGTTAATTAGTACAAATGGTAAAGAAAGCAAGCGAGTGACCTATCCCTGTTCAGAGTATCCCTGGTTTAACGTGGCTGTCAGCAATAGTTCATCTGAATCAGGGTGAGACTCTCTCTCTCTCTCTCTCTCTCTCTCTCTCTCTCTCTCTCTCTCTCTCTCTCTCTCTCTCTCTCTCTCTCTCTCTCTCTCTCTCTCAAACTCTCTCTCTCTCTATCTCTCTCTCTCTCTCTCTCAAATTTGAAATACTTGCATAAGCTCTACATGTACAAACTCATATCATTATCGATGAAGTATGGCCTACTTTTCAAGCACTCCAACCTTCGCACTACTTTGTCACTTCGTTAACTCAGCGCTATAAATAGTAGACGACTGCATGTCGCAATGTACATGCGCAGTACATTGACATGGTCAACCAGCTCCACGTGAACTCCACGTGGTCTTGCTGTTGTATAATGCTTGGCAGAGACCATATGTAATATCGGTAGATGTCGCTGTGCTTGGTTACAAAATGCGATTGTTATAACATACAGATCGCGGAAACCCACAACCAGCTTTGGATTCCGATTCTATATATATCATGGCCGGCCTACTTGACTTAGTTATATTACAAACACAATAGGTACACATACCAGCATATGACAGGTGGCGATTAGTGGAGCGTCATTTACAGTGCATGCAGGAGTGATGTGGATGTGTTCTGATACTGTATGAAAGTGTTCTCAGGCAGACACAGGGTCAGGAGAGAGTCGTATACGATGTTGAGACTTGTACTGTGTGACTTGCTTTGTGGACAATAAGCCCGAGAGTGAGAGACACTTCCTTGAATCTCGCAAATTCTCTAATTAACGATTTATGGCTTGTATAACGGGAGCTATGATATATTTGATAATATATGTTCGAGCAGAACTGTATACACAAGGAATACAAGCTGTAGGTCGTGTCACATATGTCATGTGAACTATGATATGTAAAAGATATGTACCATACATGTCCTCGTTATCTCATAACAGTAAAGACGCATGCGTATTACATTTGGTTCACCACGTGGTTGTGTCGTGTTGAGGGACTAAGTGTTTAGACCTACCGACCGGTGAAATGTCACTTGAGCCATGCAACTTAAACGCCATAAAAATACAAACTTGATGTTAACATTATCTGTGTGGGGTTAGTCTTTGAAAATACATAACTTTGACAGAGATAAATAACCCTACTTGCATAGAAGAGGTACCCAGAGAGATAGGAAATTCCGGGGAACCTTGGGTGAGTCTGGAGCACATAGAGAGTTTCATGGCAGAAAGCGGTGGGCGGGTGGAAAATAAATGTGGTTCAGGGACTGTCGTACAGATTATGTTGGGGTGGGGTTGTGTGTTTGGTGGGGCGTGTCTCGGGATGACGGGTGTATTTTTAGGTTAATATTGGGGTTGGGGTGTAATCACATATATGGCATATTATGAGTGAGTGAGTGAGTAAGTGCGGGGGACACAAGAAATGGGCTTCACACATTGTACCCATGTGGGGATATATTACTATTAAGTAAATGAGGGAGGAATTTAGATACTCGTTATCTTTATACGGGCTTTGTTTGTGACAGTGTTATTATGGTGGTGAATCAGATTATTCGTAATCAAAACCAGCCTTTCAGGAAATATACACCCTGTAATTACCAATGAGAATAGTGTGTGCTCCAGGTTTTATGTACACGTTTCGAAACCTCATATCAGGTTAAATTTCGACCATTTCATAACCTAGGTTTTGAAATGGTTGTTATTTAACCTGATATGAGGTTTTGAAATGGCCATTATTTATGATTCATACAACTTTGTGTTGCTATGACTGATCGTAAAATATCTCCTTATTGAAAACTTCCAATATATAGTGGCGATAACTGGCTTCGAACCCGCAACCCTTCGATCTCTTGCTTGGCGGTTTTATCCACTAGGCTACGAAGGATCGCTGTGAGGAATGAGATTGTTTGTCAGTATGAACCATGTGTTCCTCATAAGACGGGTACTGACACGGGCCTTACGCGTGCGAGGCAAGGCGTTGGCTGCCAGTCGCATCCCAGTTGACACCGGCTGTTCCATCATATGTGGGCTGTTCCATCAATGTTGTTCTGCTCAGTACATGCACAAATTGAAAATAATACACGTTTGTGTTTTACATTCATGCCGGTTCATAAGTCGGATAAATCACTCCCCCTCGGTCTTGGTCGGGATTGTAAAACCCTCGAGCAGCACGGACGGAGCTTGTAAAAGAACTCCGTCCCTGCTGCTCGAGGGTTTTACAATCCCGACCAAGACCTCGAAGTCGTGTTTTATCCTTTACTTCAAAACCTGGGTTTGGAAATGATCGGTGCAAAGACACGACAGAGGTCTACCCGATTCTGGAAGGAACCTACTTTACTGCAGAGAAAATCGGAGATAGGTTTATAAAGCACAGTACTATATGATCCTGCGACAGATATACCTACAAGCCCGTGATAAGGAACACCTTTCCTATTGTTCCATATCTCCCAGTGTTCCATCTTCTCGTAGCTCCACTTTTCCCATTATAGTTCCATCATTCCCATTGTTACTTTTTTCTCATCGGTCCATCTTTTTCATATTCCATCTTTCCCATTGTTACATCATTCCCATTCTTCCTTCTTCCCTCCGGTCACGTGGTGTCAGAACCTACTGAGGTGGAACACAGTGTCTGTCAGTAGTAGTATCTAACCTAATTGTTTTCATCCCACTGAGGTGGAACACAGTGTCTGTCAGTAGTAGTATCTAACCTAATTGTTTTCATCTACACCTGTCACAGAAAATGCAGCTGCCACAATGCACGCAGTCTATTTACGTCACCACTGCATTGTCCCGAGGCGAAATCGCTGGGTCTCATAAATCTGTCACATATTTTCGCGTGAACCAAACCAAAGAGACCATATATATAAATAATATACGACCACCTGCAGAGTGACAGTTTTTAAGGGAGCAACGGCATCGGCCGTGTTAGAGAATATCTCGTAACGATATGTGGGCATTTGCCCCGAGTGTCTTACATTAAGTAACTTATCTTTATTAGTAGTAGCTTTTCTTACTGTGCCTATATACGACTAGGGACAGTGTGTCAATTATCCAAGTATCAACGTCACTGATCCCGACCCTAACCAAAACTCTGTCCATAAAGAAAAAAATGGCAGGAACGATTGGAATTCTTTCCGCCGTTTTCACAAATAATATCCTTGTTTACATGATCCCTGAATAAAGGGGATTCTACACACGCGTTCATGGTTGTGGCGGGTGTGGTGCGCATTTCATTACTAATTTCACGAACACTGCTTGTGTACAAATATACTCAAATGACTAAGTGTACTCTCTTAACCTTACCAAAACATAAAAGTAACAAAACGCATTCTCTCAAGAAATATAAAACTGCCTTTGGATATGTGTTGCCTAGTGCTTAAAGTATTCGCTCGATTCTCCGAAAACCCGGGTTCGATTCTGTGTTGTGAGTGAGTTTAGTTTTACGCAGCCTTTGGTCATATTCCAGCAATATCACGGCGTGGGGCAGCTGGGCTTCACACATTGTACCCATGCTGGGAATTGAACCCGGTCTTCGGCGTGAAGCGCGAACGCTTAAACCACATGGCTAACCCCCCAACCCCCGTAGGCCTACTTTAGAATCAATAACGGTATGTCTAGCTAACAAGAGCGGTGGTTCGTGATGTTGCTGGAATATTACTAGAAGCGGTGTAAAAAAACTAAACTCACACACTCGTTTAACATGGGTTGTATAGTACAATGTCAGCTCTGTTTTATTGAGACACTTGTCCAACTTTCATACGTGTGTTTACAGGAACACATAGCTGATGTGCCTCGCCTTTGAGTGGCGGCCATGTTGTATTATAGCTACAGTTGGTATTGTTTCCTTATAGTTCTGATAGTGTCCTAAGTTAACCTTAACATTTGTTTTTCCTCAGATCGAGTCGAGTCAAATATGGTTGACACACGTTTGGATAACCGGACGCACGAGGTACGGATGTTCACCGATAATGTGTAACGCAGACATTTCATTAGACATCATGCTGCACGTGCAGTACGTGCAGGAGCAGAAATGGCTGGGATTCAGTTGTCTCGTGTCAATGTCATAATTGTTATGTGATTATACGATAATGTCATTATCGGGACGTGGTTCTGTTGCGCAGAAAAATGATTGGGTTCGTCTCGCACTGTTTCTATCTGTGTATGCTGTCCATGAACTGTCACGGGTTTCCTATCTGTTACGCAACTCCGGTGTGAAGGGGGCGGTGGGGTAGCCAAGTGGTTAAAGCGTCCGCTCGTCACGCTGAAGACCCAGGTTCGATTCCCCACATGGGTACAATGTGTGAAGCCCATTTCTGGTGTCCCCCGCCGTATTATTGCTAAAAGCGGCGTAAAAGGATACTCACTCATTCACCGGTGCGGTGGAGTAGCCTAGTCCCTAAAGCGTTCACTCGTAACGCTGAGGACCCAGGTTCGACTCCCCACGTGGATTACAACGTCTACAGTCCGTTTGTTGTGTTCCTGTCGTGATGTTCCAGAATAAAGCTAAAAGCGGCGTAAAACCCAACTCACTCACATTTGTAATGCCCCTACCAAAACCGGAGATTTGACCCTTATCATTTACCTATATTTGTGTTTAAATCAGACTGGGTAACGTGCTATACGATTCGCATAAATTGACCACCGGTTCAAGGATGTACAATGTATAGCTATAGAATGCGTTGTCAGGAAATACATACCAGGAAATACAAAAGATCAAGTTAATCCTCCGTTTAGATTTCGGGTGAGCATTGACCCTCACTAACCTATACATATGCGTGTGATATAAGGCGACTTCACGCAGAGAGAGATCCATAAAATATATACATATTGTATGTTGATACAAAAGTAAAAAATGGTGACACAACAAAAACGAATCTCCCGCTAACATGTTCAAGAGGTTAACATATTACAACACGAATGCCCCTCTTACATGCTTAAGAGGTTGAGATACAATACGAATTTCCCTCTTACATGTTTAAGAGGTTAAGATATCACAGCACGAATGTCCTCTTAAATGTTAAAGAGGTTGAGATACAACACGAATTTCCCTCTTGCATGTTTAGGAGGTTATGATATCACAGCACGAATTTCCCTCTTAAATGTTAAAGAGGTTGAGATACAACACGAATTTCCCTCTTAAATGTTTAAGAGGATGAGATACAACACGAATTTCCCTCTTGCATGTTTAGGAGGTTAAGATATCACAGCACGGATTTCCTCTTAAATGTTTAAAAGGTTAATATATTAGACAGTAATCGGTGTCTTCTGTCTAAACAAACCATAATTTGTCAACTACATATTTTTATTTTAATAAAAAGGTTACCTCATATCTTTCCTTCCCTCGAGGGGCGGTGGGGTAGCCTTGTGATTAAAGCGTTCGCTTGCCACGCTGAAAACCCGGGTTCGATTCCCCACATAGGCACAATGTGTGACGCCCATCTCTGGTGTCCCCCGCCGTGATGTTGCTGGAATATTGCTAAAAGCGGCGTAAAACTAAACTCACTCACTCCTTCCCTCTAACTACGACACTTTTATGTAGGTGATACAATCAACAGTAAAGTCACCATTTTTTCGAAAGCTGCTGTATGTACAGAAACGTATGTACGAAATATTGCTAAAAGAAACATAAAACAACATTAACTACAGTAGATATATGTACAACACAACTCCCGGACAACTAAGCCTGATCAATGGACCGTCTACTAGGTACGCCAACAATTTACTATATTTAACCATGATGCCTTTATGGACACTTGCCAACTCGAACTATTGATCCAGGGAGAGGTTTCGCAATTTCGCTACTAGACTATAAGCGTCCATCACGACGCCAATGGCAAGGCCCGTGTACTACTATTGCGAAAGAAGGGGCGTGGCGATATGGAAATTCTCGTATAAAAGGCGCGCAAGTAATTTCCGCACGCTACAAAACTTCCAAACAAGATTTTTACTACAAGCGAATTTGATACTCAAAATCCAATGAGTGATTGCGAATACAAAGCTTACGAGAACGAATTTTACGGATCCAGTCGTTTCGACGGACAGCAAGTAAACCGTTCAAGTAAGAATTCATCCAGTTCCCAGAAGAGGGAACAGTCTAAGGGCGACTACTCTTACTACAAAGATGGCTCGAATGGACCGGACCCGACCAGGTAATTAACATTATTATCATTGTCAGAATTATTATTATCAAAGTGATGATCATTATCATTGCCTAACACGAGATTGATATAAGGTACTAGCAAATATGAAAAATGGCCCAAAAATTATAAAGCGTTTTTTTGTATTAGAACTTTTTACTGAAAAAGACACAACAAACACAAAATGTATTTTGATTATCATATAAGTGTAAAGCTTTAAATGTAAAGCATTAGTTTATGGTGTAATGTTAATCTTTGACATATACAACCACATGTTGTACGTATAGTCCTTTTCCTTGAAAAGTCAAATTTGTATCAATTTGATTCGTTGGGATTTTTAGAATACTCAGCGTAAAGTATTTAATGTATGTTGAATCACATTGTTATCGACTATGATACAATCGATGATGTCTGATTGATCTGAATTCCTGAGTGATGTCACGAGCCGCTCCCTTATAACGCCCTTATTACACTAAGACTACAGTACACTCCATTGCCACATACTTCGATCTTTAATATACTACATCGTAAGTTATCATAGCTAATAAATAACATAAATTACTCGCCTTCATAGTTATAGATTAAAGTTGAGTTGAGTTGAGTTGTGACGTAAAACCCAACTCAACTCAACTTAACTTTAATATATAACTATGAAGGCGAGTAATTTATGTTATTTATTAGCTATGATAACTTACGATGTAGATTCATAGTAAAACTACTTCAATTATCGTTTAAAATATGTTTCATTCAACTTTTCGAACGTGAATGTTTAATTTAAATACAAAAGATACATTTTAATTCCTCCGCCTGCGAGTTTGACGTCACAGCCCTGAAATGGCGAACCCGTGGAAGACTTTTCACATTTGATATATCACTACGCGGGTAAAAATTGAGGATGTAAGGCATTTATTGAGATTTATAGATATATTTAAGGGCTCAATCGTATTCAAGGGAGCTTAAATGTTCACTTATGTGCTATTTTGAGTGTGTGAAGGACGCCGAAGGGCGAAATTGCGCAATCGCCGAGTCTTCCGCTTAGTGCTTCGGCTCGCACTCACTCTTTTCATCACGACTAGAAGAAAGAGAGCATGTCATATACTTTAGATTATCATGATCGGTAAGCAGTTGTCGTGGTTTTACGTGTATTTCAGATCTGAAACTTTGTAAATTTATTTGTCTATACCGTTGGGATGTATAACTCAAGGTGAGATCTCATATTTGATCGTACTTGCTGTTAAATCCGATCTTTTTTGACAGCAAATCGGGAAAGGGAGCCGGAAACATGGCCGCCAATTGCGCACGTGTGTGTCATAGGCGAACATATGTTATCAGGAATTTTTATGTTTTGTGTTCGCCCAGTTCATTTTCAGCATAGCCAACACATGGAGTCGAATGGAATAGTAGTCTTTCTGCCCCAAATTCTCTAGTTTGGAACAATTTGACGGCTTGATAATTGACAAAGCTTTCTTCAAAAATCAACCACTCCGAAGTGTGCCATGAACTGTCCTCGATGACACGAAGGATTAGTAACATAAATTACTCCTTCCCTGTAGTCATGTGAGTTACGTGAAATTGTTTCAGCTAGTCTACTTATGTATCTATAATAACGTCTGAAAATATTTCTTTGAAAAGCCATGTGACTTTAGCAGAAACAATGCACGAAACGCCTGTCTCAAATAGACCTGGGTTGTACCACAAGCTGACACTTATCTTGACAATATCATTCTGAATATTTCGTATTTGGGAAAGAGTTCCTTCCGTTCCCCAACCTTAACCCTAACTTAAATTTTGGACTTTTAGTCGTTTTGTGAGTTCTCTAGTAATTATTGTGTTAATAATTTTAGTATATTTCTAAATATTATTTGGGATGGGGGAGCGGGAGGAACTCTTACCCAACAATTAGTAGAGAACTCACTCAAAAATAATTCAAAGCCCAAAACTTAATTACAATGTATTGGGTCAAACCACATTGTTTTAGCTCTGTCAATCTGCGGAAGAAAGAAGTGGGCAATCATATGGGGGAACGGAAGGAACTCTTTCCCTTACCCCTGTTTTATTTTTATCATTCTATGCCTAAGAACAAATGTGTTTTTTTATCAAAACCCTGAACACCCTAACCCAAAACCTAACCCTAAAACTTCGAAATAATCATAATAAATAGAAGACATTTCAAGCGGGGGTTACAGACGGAGCTCTTACCTAAATGATATCTTGGATCCTTATGTTTTCACTCTAGTGGTTTTGCATACACTAAAAGTTTAAGTATCACCACTTTGAAGGCAATACATCAAGTTGTTTCCATCTGAAGTAGCCCTAACAACAGTATTGTGTTAATACATGTTGGAAGTAAATTTTTGCAGTGTGCTACACAGTGCCTACAAACACATGACCATGTATCAGTCAGATCATTGATCAAAATGAGAACATCTCTAAAACTGGAGACATTGTCCATAAAGAAACAACTCTTAGTATTGGCACCATTCTCATGCTTCCATTAAGTCTCTGGATGGTTGCCAAGGAAAGATTCTTCCATGCTTCAGTAAGAGCATTGTCAAGATACTGTTGGGTTGCCTGAAAGACAGGCATCATGGGAGGGCAATGCTTTTCCATATGCAATCAATGCCTTGAGGCAGTGACTGAGCCACTCTATGCAGACAAACTTCTCTTGCACTAGATCCGGGGTAGAATAGGTCTTCAGCAACCCATGCTTGCCACAAAAGGCGACTTTGCTTGTCGTAAAAGGCGACTTTGCTTGTCGTAAAAGGCGACTAACAGGATCGGATGGTCAGGCTCGCTGACTTGGTTGACACATGTCATCGGTTCCCAGTTGCACAGAACGATGCTCATGCTGTTGATCACTGGATTGTCTGGTCCAGACTCGATTATTTACAGACTGCCGACATATAGCTGGAATATTGCTGAGTGCGGCGTAAACTAAACTCACTCAGTCACTCTTGCACTAAGTAAAGCATCGGCAGTCCTGTCATGTGCTATTGCCATTAAGTGTCAAAGTGCAAAACATACTCTGGTATCTTTCTCCTTGTCTGTACCACACTTGGGGGTCACAACCTGCGAGGTCAATACAGTATATCAGTGAAAAACAATGGGGTCCAGTCCTGGTCTGTCTAATTTGTTATCTTCCACCAATTCCATACATGCCAGCCATTGATGTCTGGTCACTTGGATGGGAATGTATCCCCTCCTTGACCAGACCCTAATAGAGATGATTATACAAGTACATTTACATCATTGGTGTTACACATGAAATTTGTGGCTGCAATCACACATTTCTGCAGCCAGGAGAAACTGACAGCTCTCTGTATGGCTTAAACACCATTGACCACCTGCGTTCTGCTTGGTGGCTGATCCAAACATCTTATCAATTCTATGCCAAGCTGCTCAGTTTGGCCAACGCCAAAGACGTTGGCAACATAACTTGTTGGCCTAGATTCAAATGCTGAAGAACATTAAGTGTGACATACCAGTACAATTTAAGCCTATAGTTGGGCGGTGGGGTAGTCTAGTGGTTAAAGTGTTTGCTTGTAACTCTGAAGTCCCGGTTTTGATTCCCCACATGGGTACAATGTGTGAAGCCCATTTCTGGTGTCCCTACCGTGATGCTAAAAGCAGTGTGAAACCAAACTCACTCATTAAGCCAATAGTTTATTTCCTATATTTAGTAGACCGCCTCCGTGGTATAGTGGTTAGGCGTCCGCCCGGAAAGCGGAAGGTCGCGGGTTCGATCTCCGACCGCGTCATACCAAAGACGTTAAAATATGGTACTTGTTGGTCTCTGTCTGGCACTCGGCATTAATGGGTACAACAAGGACTGGTCGGATCGGAGTCAGTATAATGTGTCTGAGTGGGGTATTCATGCTTCACTGCGGCATGGTATCTCAGTTGGCTAACACTATAAAACCAGCTTAGGTCTGGGCTAGTACAAGCAGCCGCGCATGCACATCGTCATATGAGCGAAATATTCTTAAGCACGACGTGAAACCCAATTTCACCTCACCTGTATTTAGTAAATATTGCTGGTAGACTTGAACTGACCTCTAGTTTGTCACTCACCTGTATTTCCAACTTTTCCAGGCCTCAAACACAGGGGTCATATGATGATGAGCAGCGGGACAAGGTGGAACAGAGACAGCAGCCAAAACAAAGTGACGACAAGCGATCATTTGATGACAATCCAGATGACAAGGAAATCTCTCGAGATGCCATTCCAGACACTAACATGGTCATCGAGGTATGGTCACTTTGCAATTACCAGGTTTTCAGATGCTTGTCCAGTCTGAAGAAAAGGAATATCAGCTAAAGTAATTAATGAAGAAGTCATGTAATATGGGTATTTTGGCTGCACGTTATATTTGCCTTATGTTCGTGGGGTAAATTTTGCCTGTGATGAATAATGAAGTAGATGCTCAGGGAAATGCCTTATTCCCTGTGGTGGGATAAAGGGCTGGATGTTTTTAACATACATGGTTAATTACAGAGCAACTGGACGAGTGTTGTGGAGTCCTTCGATGACATGAAGCTGAATGAACAACTTCTAAGAGGAATCTATGCCTATGGTTTCGAAAAACCATCTGCTATCCAGCAGAGAGCTGTTATGCCTTGCATTGCAGGTAACTTGACTGTCATTTCCGTCTTATTAAACTCTGAATACCTACCTCCATGTTATATTATTTTTATCACCCTGGTGTTATCCTGCATTTAGATTCTTGAAAACATTGAAAATGCAATAACATCATACAAGTGTAACTTGGTGAAAAGAGACAGAATTTCAGTACTTCATGATAATTCTTGACAAATAACTTTTGTGTTCTTACCTTAATAACAGGCATTACAGATAAATAATTGAAATGAACGTTTGATCTTGCATTTTCGACATATTTGGCTTTAAATGCACAGAGGTACAGATAAGCTGCGTATCTGCGTAAATTACACAAATATTTGTGAAAACTCAATTCTTATTAAGTCTGTTTGTGTGCAAGTACAAGTAGGCTTGACTTTTTGTAAACACTCAATGAATATGATCTTGCATTGTAGACACAAAACTGTTGAATCATAGCTTGCGTACCAGTGCATAGATAAAATAACTGAGGTATATTCATAGATTCTATTTCAACACACGAATTTGGCAACTTGCTGTCTTTGTTATCATTTCTCATATTACAGATCAAATATGAATAACATTTAAACTTTATTATATTTTTACAATTAATGGAAAATGGCAAAATACCCTATTGAGTTTGAGTGAGGTGGGTACAATGTATTTGGTTACTTGAAGGAAAATTAGGCTACCCAATTGAGATGAACACAAGTACATAACTAAATGACCAATAAGTTATCTGTATCTCTGAATGTAGGGTTAATTGCTAAAGTATTTGCCTGTTTTTTGTTACCATGTTTTTGTATTTGTAATTTTTTTCTTGTTTGAGTGTGAAGTCCATTTCTGTTGTCCAAGTCGTGATATTGCTGGAATATTGCTTAAAGTAGCATTAAGTTAAACTGACTTGCTCATAAAGTTTAATCTGTTGCAGGCCATGATGTAATTGCGCAGGCCCAGTCGGGGACAGGCAAGACAGCCACCTTCTCTGTTGCAATCCTTCAGAGACTGGATATCTCCATTAAGTCCTGCCAGGCTCTGGTTCTTGCTCCAACCAGAGAACTCGCACAACAGGTAACTTACCAACATTTGCTCGTAAACTTAGTGTAGATGTGATCTTGTCACTCAGTTGTAAGATTCAAATCTTTTAATTGTGAGTTGTTAGATTGTAAAGTTTATGCAAATCCATCTTAGCGAAGATGACTATACTTGGGTCATGGTGGTTGGCTGTGGACTATTTTCACCTGATTTGTATCTAAGTTTGTCAGCACTGTAGCCATGCTGAGCCTATTGTAAATGTGTGACAAGCATTACTTTATGCTCTGCTCAAACATAAGTTCACACACTATTATATTAATGGAATACTGTTCAAAAAGGCATTTCAACCAACTCAATCACTACTGGCAGGAACAGCTGTCACTGATCCATTGGACACACAATTAAGTTATTTGAATGATGTCGACCTGATGAAATGGATCTGGTTGCTATATCGCCAGAGTTCGTCCTGTAAGTCTGTTAAAAATTCCTTTGACACTTGACGTCGGTGCCAAATGGTTTTGGATCATTGTAGATAGCACTTTATTTGGATATTTTAATTGTGTATTATTAGTACATTGACCAGTATAAGCTGATCTTACTAGACTTAGAGAAATTGTGCTAAGCAGTGGAATCAACCTATAAGAAGCTTCAGGCAAGTTGATAAGTCTAAGACTTCACTTCAATGTCTAGAGTAACTACAAACGTTCACTTCCCAAAAGCACCGTATTGTCTTATGACTTTGCTGGTTGTCAAGAGGAAGAAGATGAAAGCATATGACTTGGGTGAGGTGGACGTCTTGTGACTTTCATCTCAATATTGTGTGCGACACTTTAGAACAAAATTAGAAGTTTATACACTGGTGGTTTATATCAGTCGAGGTTTGTTTCCTAAAACTAAAAAATACCACTGATTCCTTGACAGTTCGACACGAAAAAGTCAAGTGACAGCATGATATCACAGAAAAATGAAAATATTCTGAGTCACCAAATTGTCAACATATTTTGTGATAACGATATCATTTGAAAAGATCTTAACTTGTGAGACTATAAATTTGACAAGCTGGATTTACTGAACATTATCATTACTGCGAGAACAGTTCTGCTTCAAATGTCATGGGCCTATAAACTAACCCACAAACATTATCATTCAATACAGGATTTTCTGTTATACGCACTGACATTAAAAATGGCCACACGCGTGTTGACCTGTGAGAATGGTCCTTTGAGTTTCATGGTGAATTCTGAACACTGTTGACCATCAGCAAGATGGTGGATTGATCAGTTTTATGGTAAATAGACCCGTCCTACTTCCGATAACTACCGTATAGTCCTATATATGACTTTGCTGGTTGTCAAGCGGAAGAATATTAAAGCATATCACTTGGGTGAGGTGGATGTCTTGTGACGTTCATCTCAATGTGGTGTGCGACACAATATAACATAATTTACACTGGTGGTTTATCAATCCCAATGCGCTTTGGGGTAGAGGTGTAACCAAAGTGATTAATGAAGCACAATGCTTTGCCTGTATTCCAAAGTAGTTGGAACGAGAAGGTTCATGTATGTCTGTATCATCAGTGGTCATTTCAGATAATACTATTCTGGTGTTTGACACTCTTTTTAAAAAACAGCACTTTATTTCCAATACAAATACGCGATACTGGCATATAATTTCACTACATACTTTTAGTTTAACATAATGACTAATCTGAGAGATACGTCTTTCGTCCCATTATAACTTTAAAGTATTTCTAAGTAACTCCGCGTAGCAATGTGTGATATGTACACACGTTCTAAAAGCTGAAGTCCATAGAGAAGGAGGTTGGTTGGAAAGACGAGACATCCCATTCAGTGATGCCTACAACTTCCTGCATGTTTCATCCAATGAATGAAACTCATGTCTGATAACTCATTGTGGTTTCATGCTAATCGTCCATGTTTTTGTCAATGAAGGGTCAAGGCAAGCACACAAAATACCAAAACACTTAACTTAAAATATTTTTCCTCAATTGCCAAAGACAGTTGATCACTTGACAGCAGTGCAAAAATCAGTCGCAGTCTGATATCATTCAGTGTATGGAAAATGAACATTCAGAAAATATGCCTGATAATGACAGCACGATGTCACAGAAAATCACAGTAAAATGAAACTGTTCCTGAAGTAAGCTCTGAGTTTTATAAGCTGCCAGTCTGAGCAGCAAAGTGATCAGAAAATTTGTCAAACTTCCCAAAAGCACCGTATTGTCCTGTGACTCTGCTGGTTGTCAAGCGGAAGAAGATTAAAGCATATGACTTGGGTGAGGTGGACGTCTTGTGACTTTCATCTCAATATTGTGTGCGACACTTTAGAACAAAATTAGAAGTTTATACACTGGTGGTTTATATCAGTCGAGGTTTGTTTCCTAAAACTCAAAAATACCACTGATTCCTTGACAGTTCAACTTGAAAAAATCAAGTGACAGCATGATATCACAGAAAAATGAAAATATTCTGAGTCACCAAATCGTCAACATGTATTTTATGATAATAACGATATAATTTAAAAAGATCTTAACTTGTAAGACTATAAATTTGACAAGCTGGATTTACTGAACATTATCATTACTGCGAGAACAGTTCTGCATCAGTTGTCCTGGACCTATAAACTAACCCACAAACATTATCATTCAATACATGATTTCCTGTTATGCGCACTGGCATTAAAAATGGCCACACGCGTGTTGACCTGTGAGAATGGTCCTTTGAGTTTCATGGTGAATTCTGAACACTACTGACCATCAGCAAGATGGTGGATTGATCAGTTTTATGGTAAATAGACCCGTCCTACTTCCGATAACTACCGTATAGTCCTATATATGTCTTTGCTGGTTGTCAAGCGGAAGAATATTAAAGCATATCACTTGGGTGAGGTGGATGTCTTGTGACGTTCATCTCAATGTGGTGTGCGACACAATATAACATAATTTACACTGGTGGTTTATCAATCCCAATGCACTTTGGGGTAGAGGTGTAACCAAAGTGATTAATGAAGCACAATGCTTTGCCTGTATTCCAAAGTAGTTAAAAACGAGTAGTTTTCAACATCAGGAGTACATACTCCATATTTTTTCACTACAGGAGTACTGGAAAACCTTAAGAGTACATTTAGAGTACTGAGTGGAATTAATGGCATATCAGTAATCTTGTGTTTCGTTTCATATATGCACCACAACATTGATAGTCTTGTGTAAACAGGTCAATAAACTAAACCAATATTTTTTTCAGATAAATACGTCTGTAAATGATTCTAAGACCATACACCATTGCTGTGGTGCGTACCTGCTACGTTTTCTAAATTATTTGATGCCGTATCGTGCATATTTTGTATCAGTACATACGCCGATACAGCCCTTATCTGGAGCCCTGAAGCTCTGAGTTTTATAAGCTGCCAGACTGAGCAGCAAAGTGATCAGAAAACTTGTCAAACTTCCCAAAAGCACCGTATTGTCCTGTGACTCTGCTGGTTGTCAAGCGGAAGAAGATTAAAGCATATGACTTGGGTGAGGTGGATGTCTTGTGACTTTCATCTCAATATTGTGTGCGACACTTTAGAACAAAAAGTTTATACACTGGTGGTTTATATCAGTCGAGGTATGTTTCCTAAAACTGAGAAAAATCGATTCCTTGACAGTTAGCAGAGCAAAAATCAAGTGACAGCATGATATCACAGAAAACTTGTAAGTCTATAAATTTGACAAGCTAGGTTTTCTGAACCCTATCATTACTGCGAGAACAGTTCTGCATCAGTTGTCCTGGACCTATAAACTAACCCACAAACATTATATTTCAATAAATGATTTCCTGTTATGCGCACTGGCATTAAAAATGGCCACACCCATGTTGATCTGTGAAAATGGTCCTTTGAGTTTAATGGTGAATTCTGAACACTGTTGACAATCAGCAAGATGGTGGACCTGTCAACTGTATGGTAAATCCATCCATTCTACTTCCGATAACTACCGTATAGTCCTATATATGACTTTGCTGGTTGTCAAGCGGAAGAACATTAAGGCATATCACTTGGGTGAGGTGGATGTCTTGTGATGTTCATCTCAATGTTGTGTGCAACAGTTACTGCTGATGCTGAAGATATTCTCGTGTCAGTGTGTCCTTGGGGTGTTTATTTCACTATTTTGAATTCAGTTTATATTCATTCATGTGTTTTTGTGCTCCAGATTCAGAAAGTGGTTGTTGCCCTCGGTGACTATCTTGGAGCCAAGTGTCATGCCTGCATTGGTGGCACAAACGTCCGTGACGACATTCGCAAACTGGAAGACGGCATCCACGTGGTCGTGGGGACACCAGGACGTGTGTTTGACATGATTAACAGGCGTGTTCTCAGTAAGTAGTTGCTTTGTAGTTTTACAATAGCTGTGAAATGATGTGAAGGAGTTCTCTGTGAAACTCAATATTTGTGTTTAAAATTAGAATTGGCAGTGATAAATATTAGTAAAGATGTTTAACATTCAAAAGGCTCAGATTTTCTAAAATTGCCCGTTGAAAGAACTTGGAATATGGTTGAGCAGTGGTTGATTATTTCTTCTGTTTGTAGATTGTAAACACATCCAGATGTTCGTTCTGGACGAGGCCGACGAGATGTTGTCCCGAGGATTCAAGGATCAAATCTACGACGTTTTCCAGTACATGAATGCCAACACCCAGGTCAGTCCTTCACACCCTCACTCACTCATAAGTGAGGTAGACAAGTCAGTTAATGGTGGGCTGCTAACTACAGATGTTTGGTGCTTGTAGGGGTTCGAAGATGTGTAAGCATCGGTTCAAAATCATTTAGCTTTTTGGGGTGAAACTTACTTTTTCAAACACAAAAATGTACATTGCGAAAAAATATGAAATACAACTCAAGTGACCAAGTATATCCAGGCAGTGTCTGGGCACAACAGTTACAATGTCTTATGCCTGATGCAGACATGTTTATGCCATACGGGTCATAATAAGACCAACTCTATAGATGGAACCTAGTTTGTAAGTGTACTATGGCTCCTGTCAACTTGCATTAAATAACCTTGGTCATCTCATCCGAAAGTCCATACGTTCCATCCTGATTGTCAGTGTTGGTGTTGTAGGTGGTGCTGCTGTCTGCCACGATGCCGGTGGAGGTGCTGGAGGTGACACAGCGGTTCATGAGGTCTCCAATCAGGATCTTGGTGAAGAAAGAGGAACTCACCTTGGAGGGTATTAAACAGTTCTACATCTCTGTAGAGAGAGAGGTGAGGCCTAGTTTTGTATAATCTGATCTCCATCCACTAGTATGATGTACATGCTGTTAGAAAATAATATGGTGGCTTTGTCAATTCTGATAGTTAACATTTCCTAGCTATGCATAAAACTCAACTTCATATGTCACCCACAGGAATATGACTAATTTCTTTCGTACTTGATCACCAATAACTGCTTTTCTGTAGTAAGTGGAGTAAACATCACTTGGTCTGGCGATCGAGTGTCGATTTCTAAATCTCAATCATCACTGTTGCATAATGTATTCCTGGTCATGGTTGCAATGATGAAGACTCTTCCACTATTCGCAGTTTCCACAGAGAGGTCCGAACCTCGAAGATGTCAATATCCTTCCTTGGATGTCTGAGCAACCTGTACTCAAATATGACTTGTAATGTAAGTTTGGTTTCTCAACATCCCAGGTTGTAGTTCTTATGAATCCTTGTTTGTTTCTCAGGAATGGAAACTGGACACCCTTTGTGATCTGTACGAGACCCTGACCATCACACAGGCCGTCATATTCTGCAATACTCGGAGGAAAGTCGACTGGCTCACGGAGAAAATGATGTCCAGAGACTTCACAGTATCTGCCTTGGTGAGTGGATTGGGTGGTTCTCAGTGACAGGATCTTTGTATCATTTTAAAAAAAATTAACTTGTACTTGACAGAGAACAGTTGCAATGATGAAGACTCTTCCACTATTCGCAGTTTCCACAGAGAGGTCCGAACCTCAAAGATGTCAATATCCTTCCTTGGATGTCTGAGCAACTGTTACATCAACTTTATTTCTTAAAATTTTCATGATCACACCACTAATCATTGGTGGGGATATATTCTTGAGACAAATGACCTTAGGGTGGATATTCTATAACCATTCCATGATTGTATGAGGGTTTTTTGGGGTGGGGGTTGTTAAAGAAAATTTTGTAACATTTGGATAATTTTACCAGGAACCAGAAGTATGAAGTCCTCTGAAAGACTTGGATGGATGATGTGTTTCTTGGATAGAATGCACTTTTGAAATATTCTAATACGTATGTGATAGAAATATTCTGGACCATCTGTATGTAATACAAGGGTGAAGGGTTGTCATGATGTGTCGGAGGATGCCACCTCAAGAATCGTGAAACAACTTATACAGGTTAAGCACATTATACAGGTTAATAACAGGTTGGAAAGGTGGTACCCTAACTATATGGAACTTGTAAAACGTCAGGACTGTTTGTGATAGAACTATCATGACCCGTGTGTTTCATGGTGTGGTTTTTCATTTTCTGTCTCAACACTGCAGTAAAACGTCCTCTGCTCTGTTTCAGCATGGCGACCTGGATCAGAAGGAACGTGATGTCATTATGCGGGAGTTCCGCACAGGATCAAGCCGAGTGCTGATCACCACCGACTTGCTTGCCAGGGGCATTGATGTCCAGCAAGTGTCGCTCGTCATAAACTATGATCTGCCCGCCAACAGAGAAAACTACATTCATAGGTGAGTACATCTCGCTTAAACCTGGCTGTGGTTTTGCTGTTTTCATCTCTTCTGAAAAGTTTAGATGGAACATTATATTCATGATCACAGTAAAACGGTCTCTTTATTATGATGATATCTGATGTGATCTCGAGGATGTTGATAAAGTGTTATATTTTTTCAGCCACACAACTAGGGCTCGTTTGTATTTGTTTAGTGAGAGATGAATATTTCTGCATGTAACTGTCGGGTATCATGTTTTGGCTCCATTTGAAATTGCTCTGCCTTCTACATCATACTTTTCTGTAGGGGTTTAAATAATAAGATAACATTCAGACATGATAGATCTTTAAAAAAAATTCTATCACCCACACATTCCCGATACCAAAATGCAATGATTTCTCTTTATTCCCTCAGAATTGGACGAGGTGGACGATTTGGCCGAAAGGGGGTGGCCATTAACTTTGTGACAGAAGCTGATACCCGCACAATGCGGGACATCGAAACCTTCTACAACACGCAGGTTGAAGAGATGCCTATGAATGTTGCTGACCTTATTTAATTTAAGCCAAATCTAGGTTTTTCTTCACTGGTTCCGGCTGAAAAACAGGAACTAGTCACAAGGATTCTGTTTGAAAAAAATCTAAAATTGACTTAATGCATTCATTAGCTCTTATGTAATGTTTATTGTTTTCTCATGCTGACTGTCTGCAAATATGGTCACATGAGGTTATCAGCTGTCTGAAGCATCAGCCATGTTTATACCAACTAAATTATGCCTAATTATTAGCAGCACTCATTATTTTTATTACCAAATTGTTTCCTTTGTTGAGCATGTAAAAAGGCACCACAGTATCATATTTTGATATTGTGCAATACCAAGCATCTTTAAATTTTTAAAAATTACAAAAAAATAGCAATTGTCATTTGAAAAAAAATGTAAGTGAAAAAAATTCCTGTACAGAAGTTGAAATGTATCATTTTGTGTTGTTCGTCGTCCATTGCTCTGTGGTACGCGTCAAAGCCTACCTTCCTACCACCACTCATAGGGGCAGGCGGCTCATGTTGGTCCGCGCGGGATCGGGATTATCACTGTTCCAAGAAACGCGGCAAAAACATACTAGATGTATTAAAGTCATGTATTGATAATGTTGGTGTTCATTGTTTTACTTGGCAGTCTGAAGTCGGGAGAAACCAGGCAACATGGGGTCAAGTTTATCCACACACACCTGGGCTTGTGAATTTTATTAAAGTTGTCCGCACACATTAATCTGACAATGTCGTGGTTGAACTTATATCCTGATCAAAGCAAAAGCTGTAAATGTCCTCATCACTAAAGATTTAACTGATTGAAAATATGGCAGGATGAGTGTGAAATTTGTACTTGCCCTGCCCATTTCATAACGTCGGTCTCATCTTTCCTTCTTTTAAAGCACACATGGTATTTTATAACTAAATATGTCTCAAACTAAATTTGTAGTCTGGTGAAATGGGAACTGCCTTGAAAGTTTGTTGTGATTTGGACACTAATTTGGGGCTATAGGAGATAATTGGGGGTTTTAATTCTTTTAGCAACATGCATGAGGATATTAAAATTGTTAGCAATTCTCAATGGATGGTTCATGAATCGCTTTGCTCGTAGGTCAGGATTTAGGTTTTTCAGACAGTTTCTGAATCATCATTACTCTACACCCATGAAAGTGTACCTTTCCGCCATACACCTAATGTCTTCCGAAAGTCGATGTCATCTTTTAGGTCATTTTGACGTGTGGTTCATAACTTACCAGCTATTGTGTTTGCACAGTATTAGACTTGATAATTGATGGATGTTACTAAGATTTTGACAGTTGTGTCAAAGCATGTTTGCGATAAGTCCCCAAAATGACACTTTTGTTGTAAACCACAAGCAGAGGTTTTTGATACTTTAGGGATGTTCCAGAAATGTTGCAGCTAGTGGCATAGAAATGGGCACCACACATTGTACGTACCCATATGGTACAAAGTCTTCTTTAACCACCTTTTATGGGAAGTAATTATGATTGCATCGGAGGTTTGAAGAAACATTGCAAAGAGTTGCTTCTGTTTTTGCAAATACAACAATGTCCACAAGAAGTGTTGCTAAGCAGACAAGACGTATTTGCTCCAGTAAGCGAGGGATGCTCTCTGGTGTGATGACTTGCCCATACATTGTCTGGATTCAATTTTTCCAGTGGACTGACAACTGTTTTCAATGACAACACTTTGGCATACCAGTGTCACTTCAGGGCCTTGAAAGCACTTGAACCTCATCTGGGAGAGCTATGGTGGCTGGTACACAAATAACACAAGTCAGTTTTTGTGATAAGGGATTTTCACTTTATTGTTTTCTTTCAAAAATAAGAAGTTGTACCTATCACATGTAAGTTTCACGCAGACACTAGGAAGAAAGATTGAGATAAGACAAAATATCTGTAAGGTTATATTGGCAATTGTGCTCCATGTAATATTTGATTTATACTCATTTTTTCCCTGACCTCAAGGTCCAGGGAAAAGTTCAGTAATACAAATGTTTTTCTCTTATTTAAGCTCTTGTGACTACACTCCCACTAAGAGGTTTGAGTGAGTGTGCATTTGTGGTTTGATCACATTTCACATGGCCATCCCTTGAGTTGACTAATGCATTTTCCAAAATACCCTTCAACAATTACAGTTGTCAGGAGAATAGTGTTGAACAGATTTTTGACTGATAAAGCATGTACACTGAGACTCCAAATTCCTGAGGAAGCAAATATAGTCCCTTGGTCACTAATCCCTCTAAAACGAATTCAATGGAGGCACAGCAACTGGAATGTAAGAAGTCCTCAAGGGAGACAACTCTTTTTGGCTAACATTTCCTAACCTCTCTAATTCATGTTTCCTCTTGCATTTGATTTTAGAATATTAGCCAAGAAAAGCTGTTTTCCCCCCTATGTTGGAAGATTAAGTCACAGAGTGTTGGTAATACGTTCGTTGGTAGGTAGATAGTTACTAGAATTTCACAGCAATAACAAAAAAAGATACATTAACATGAAGACGAGTGTCCAAAATTTGGGATGTTTTTGTGGGGGAGAGGGGGAGAACTTTGTGAAAGTGAACATGTAGATATTTTTCATTTTGTTGATTGTATCTTGTGAACATCAATATGGAATTTCATCAAGCACATGAAACAATATGTGACAGCTAAAAGAATATAAAAATATAAAAGACATTAGAAAATTTGATATGAAATGTTACAGTGTGATGATGAACAGCTGTCTAAAGTGAGTTGTAACACTTGTCCATGTTTGGGGCCAATGGTCACACATCTGGGGCCCAAAGCATGGACATATATCACAAGATATTTGTACCCCTACAGTGAAAGATGTATACTGTAAGGCACACCAACAGTCCACAAACACTAACAAGGTTAAAGCTGTATTTTCTGAAGTAATGGCCAGTAGCATTGTTTATCTCACCTGAAGCTTCTCACTATGAGACCTAAATCTGCATTTCACATTTTCTTATTTCTAATATTCAAAGATTGTATAACATTTTCTTCTTCCAAAAATATTTCAGTATTAAGTAACATTACTATAGGACAGAGAAATAGACAATTTTTACCACACTGCTTTGACATTTACTCTTTAAGTTACAAAGAGATTTTTTTCTAATAAGGTGTACATTATTTAGAAAATATATTCAGAGGGGACAATTTCTAAAACATCTAAAAGCTGGTGAAAATGTCTAGTGTGAAGCCATTTAACATTTTGACATGGGCAGTATAAAAAACAACATTGGCAGACAATATGGAAGCAGAGGAAACACTAGTTACCATAGGAACACTGATGCATCATGGGATGCGTCACAAGGTGATATCACAGAAGATAACCCTGACTTCCACTGACAAAATGTTCCAGAATTCTCTTCCCAGTCTCCAGGAAACCACTATGTAGAAACTTCTCACCCAATCAAACAACAGCTCCAACTTCATTGCAAATAAGTGGTAATACCTTTCCATATCACTCCTAGATTTTCAGATTAACTTCTCTTAATTTTAAGCCATACCACTTACACACAAGTCCCAACTTAGAACTATTTTATTGAAACTGTCAGTAACTCTTTGACATTGCGCCCTGCTATTGGTCCCAACCCTAGCTTCCTGGAATGGAGAGTTCAATACTAGGACCAGTTTGTCCCTGGTGCCAAGGACGAGTAGTGTGTTGATTCTCGAGGATCAAGAAGACAGTATCACGCTGGGCAATCTTAATGGAAACTGAAATTCTTTCTATTGCAATTTCAAAACTTAAATTGTTTGGCTATTTTGCAAATTTCTATTTCATTCACAAGTCAAAGGTTTAAAAAAACAAAGTCAGGTCCAATAAATTAGTACATAAAAAGTACTTCTTCAAACAGCCAAGACTACAAATACCTCTGTAGTTCATGAGCTTCACACTGTACAGTCTATCAAAACTGCAGGTTGGAAAGTTCTCTTCAGTCACTAGTGGGTTGAAGATGGCACATTGTCGTGAGAGACCGTAGTAAATGAAATTTAATTATCAAAGCATATGAGGCACTTGGGATCAGGGCAATGGAAAAACCAAAACAATATTTTTTAAACTAGGTCTCGGTCTACAAAACGTTTGTAGCACTAGGAACTTCATTTCACCATAGTTTAAATCATTTCACAGCACTACAGACACTTCGTGGGTTGGTCCTTGCAGTAAGTAACGGAATAATGATCTATGGGAAACATCGAGACCGCTCTTTAATCTTCGAATAACCCAACACTTCACGAATCGAGAATATTAGGCTAACAGTGGTTTGAAATCTCACACAAAAGTCAACTATAAAGTTACCCTCAGCAATACTGCCTTCTCAAGAACATCAAGTTCAAAAGATTCAAGCCATGCAAAAATAGAGTTCTATACATCAGAAAATATATACACTTGATGCCCATCGTGGGCTATAGTGAAGAAAGAGCCAGTTCACCTTACAAAACTGTTTCGATAATGTGTCAATTCATTTCATGTTATTTGGCACCAGATGATAATTGTTAATCTTACTATCAGTGTCTCAAAGGGTTTCAGAGTGATAGTAATAATATTTCAATGCATTATTGACAATTTACCGAGTCAGCTCTGGAAAACAAACTGGTTTGTAATAAATAATCGTGCCATTTGAATCCTTGCTCATCTGTCCTGTCAAGTATAGTCATCTCATCATCACAATAAACCCTGTGATTTTCCACCAGCTGAAGTTGAATGATGTTTTAATTATAAATGTTTGTGTTGGTTAAACTGTAAACTAGCTCCCGTTATACTCTTGTACAAGGTAGATCAATCAACACACTGGTTCTCTTAGGATCTCTTAGTTACATGTGAACATACTACCCTGATACAGATTCTCTCTTTGTGTTAGTAAAACTGTGAATTATTTTTATTTTATGTAAGGAAAACTGAAATATTTCTATTCTGATACAATTCTGAAACAAAACACTTTTAATCCTCTAGTCTTAACAATGTATCACTTCTTGACAAAATATTGTTTTACTCACTTTCATTCAAGTCAAGAAATCAGATAAGACAGCTGTGTCTCCAACTTCCAGTTAGGGCCCTTCCAGCAATCTAGCCAAGTAGACTATCATAACAATTGTAATTACTGCCTTATTGAGAAGGTGCCATTTCGTCATCAAAAAATGTCTTCAATAATTTATATAAATGTACAAGAAATACATTTAATAAAGAACAAATTTTGAAATGTTCAAAGAAAAACATCATCCAGCTTCACACAGCATATCTTCTTAACAGTTACTTGTATAAAAACAGCTAGATAGTATCAAATATCAGCAATATAGAAAATGTGTGTGTTTGCACAAAAAGTCACCATTAAGATATGACGGTATTCGAAGGTACAAAACGTGGAAAATATATACAAAACTTTGAAGATGCTATCGTGATGAGTCCTCAGACTCGAAAATGTAGTATGAAAACTGTAACAGTTACAACATGTACGGCGTACAAGCCGTTTTATACCAACAACTTCAACATCCAATACAGGGTAGTGTACAACAAAAATAACCACAATCATAATTACATAACACTTATCTAATGGGAGGGAGCCCACGTAGATTGCACCGTCTTGAAAACAAATGAATATACATGTGGTAGCCAATGTTCCACAGTCATAGAGCTCAGTCTGAACACAACACACCTCAAACACTGTCTACATGTTGAACATTCTTTCTATAAAATGGCATATCAAAATGTTGAAACTAGTAATATGTATCAAATCTAGAAAATAGAACATGTTGAAATCTACAAATTGAAACAGGTTGAATCTGAAAGCTAAACTTCTTCCTAGACAAGAGACACGTCCAATGTAGTATCTAGAAATCAGGTACATCCTCTTTAGAGCCTGGAACGTCTTGCAAGAAATGCAACTGTGCTACATAAAATGCTGTGTTACATTGTAAATAAAATGTCACAAACGAAACCTGAAATAAAGAATGCTAGTTCAGAAATCTGAGTAGTTCCAGGCAGTCTTGAAGGACAAGAAACGGGAGGAACATAAGAGCACATCAGGGCACAGGGACTAGATTCTTCGTTGACATTTTGTCAAGTAGAATTTCGCTAGGTTGAAACTGTCCATTAAGATACCAATCTGACCAGTATATGCATCTCAAAAGAAATGAAAAAATACCTAATTATATAGTTAATCTGTCATGGTACATAATATGCTCTTCTTTATCAAAATGTATCAATTGATTTCGAAATTGGGGTGTCCTTATATTTGTACTCATCAACTATTCAACTCTATCACGTGTCTGTTTGATGTCTAGCTATACCATAAATCATTGATTTGATTGATTTTGGAAATTAAAAAAACTCTGGTTTATACAAAGAATCCAGGTATGGTTTCAGTATATCATTTCAGCAGCACGTGTTCTGACTAAAATGTCAAAAAGTACCCCATAAATCTGACCTGTGTTAATCTACATTAAAGTTAGCTTGTGTTTGAACTGAACTATAACCTGCATTTAAAAATATTTGAAACCTGACATCAACTGAGCTCACATCTAGAGGAAACAAAGTCTGACTTAATGACGCGATGAAGGAAATGATTACTCTTCATCTGATAATTCCATAACTACATGTGGTTATCATATGAGATTCATACCAGCCAGGAACATAGTACCTCGTTCCAGACAGCAATATTAGTGCAAAGACCATTTTAACCAACACACCTCAACACTGACACATAATCATTGGAATCGAAAGTCTTTAGCGGAAAAGGACCAGTATGTCCCTTTCCCACGATGATCTTAGCGCTAAGACCATCATCACTCCTACACATTATCACTGCCATTATTGTTGGAGTCACAAGATCATTTCGTGGAATAAGGACCAGAGTGTCCACAGTAATCTTAGCGCTAAAATCGCCACTCTCATAACTTAACATAGCCATACAATAATAATATTACTACGATGATCGTAACATCCATACCCAAACATAAATATAGGGTTCAGAGTAGCGCTAAGACGATGCATACTCCCATACCTAACACAAACCTACAATGCTCAAATCATTATCTGGAGTATAAGGTCAAGGCCAGGGATCTGTTCAACAGCACTATCGGAAGTCAATGTTAATGGATGGGAGTTACGACTGTCTTAGAGCTAAATTCATTTCGTAAACATGGGCCTATGTTGGCTCTTTGGTCATACAGAGACTTTCATACAGACCGGCTGTACAATACGAAACTCTCGCTACACCTAAACAATACAAAATATACAAAATAGGAATGAAAGATACGTTCAATGCTATCTTACAAATAAAATATAAGACGAATGTTCCTGTTTGAAAACATTTGTATCTTGGCAGAATAAATAACTTAAAGCCATTTAGAACATATAGAAAGTGAAAACAATCTAAACCACTTTTCACACTCTCTGCAATGAATCACTTGAAACATTTGTACTGAAACGTCACGCCAGTAACATGCTTATCATAAGTACAAAATATAAACTTTTGCCTCTGAATTGAAAACATAACAGTCTTTCGGACATCATTTTTTTGTGAAAAGGATAAATTATAGATAAATAGATAAACCAATACTGGGTAGGCATGTTATGTATTTGATTGTGGTGACAGTGCCACTGAAGGGGGCAGGCTAGCTGCAAGTTGTATAACCATGGAAAAACAAGTTTATATGGCCCTATTATGAAGGCTTTATGAAAGCAATGATGCACAGAAGGGAAATAACATTCCCTCAATAACACAAATATCAGCATAAACAAAATTATAACAGCACTATGTTCTATACTCTTGCCTTGTCAGTACAGCAAGATAGGAGGGAGTTTGTACAATATGTTAAAACAAAAAACCGAAACATTTTCCAGCTTACCTATTAAATAAATACATACCAATTTAATGAAAATGATGGTCACATGATGGTGGAATAAACCATTTTTTCAGATATTAATTAAATTAATAAAATTAATTTTTCAAGAACAACAGTTCAGCTTCCAGTGTCTGAAAATGTTTTCTCAGGTCGATTTCCCTATTGAATTCCTTGTGTAACGACAAGCGAATGACCTCACCATAGTAACAGAGGATGGCAGGTGACCCGGACAATACACACATGCGTGAAATTGTGTCGACAAGCTTTCACCTTGCACGAACAAAACAGTAATGCAGTTAGGAACAGTTCCTGGAAATATAACACTGAAACATAGCTGTGGTCCCAGGTGTTATCACGTAACAATGTCATACATCGTCACACCAACATCGACGATGTCCGATGACGTCATCGGATGTCATCTCACCCTGTCACCCAGATGGTCCATGTCATCAGGTCGAGTGATCCTGATGCAGCACTGCAGTCAGTCCCACAGAGCAGCTTCAGCAGCGACGCCACTGTCAGTAGGACATCGCAGCATCGGCTGCAGCGGCAGCTAAATGTCAGGAGGTGGAGGTCTTCTCAGCTCGCTCCAGCGCCAGCTCTCTGTTCAGCAGCTCCTTGATGCCTTGCTGGATTCTCTTCAAGTGTCCCACCTTCGTCACCCCGAGGTCCTGGACACGTTAATAATGGTCACTGGTTAAAGCATGTAACTATTCCCAAGACAGTTATTTTGGAAACCCATATTAATTCTAAATGTCCAAGTGAATGTCTGTGTGTATGTTACTACACTTGGTTCAGATATTGACAAGCTCTCCTCATTCACACAGTATTATAGAGGCACATTGGCTTATCATTCTTTGTCTTTCACACAATTTGTTGTGTCTGTAAATAATCGAATCTGGACAAGACAATTCAGGGATAAACGATACGAACATCGATATATGCTTCTTACGTCCTTGCCCAGAACCTGTGAAGATCCAGTTAGAATTGGTCTTCAGTAACCCATGCTGACTTAAGTAACACATGTCATTGTATCCCAATTGAGTACAATGATGTTCATGCTGTTGATCACTGGATTGTCTGGTCCAGACTCGATTATTTACAGACCGCTATCATATAACTGGAAAGTTGCTGAATGTGACATTAAACAACAAACTACCTAGTCACAAGACAGTACAATGTAATAAACATGATACTGACCTTGAGATCTCTCCGCTCCAAGTTGAGGAGCTCCGACCCGCGGATCTCATGGCTGATGAAGGAGTCTCGGTACTCCCCTAGTGAGAGTTTCTCCAGCCAGACTCCGACTTCCTCAGGGGTCCAGCCTCGAACCTCAAACCCTGGGGACAAATACACACCATCAGCCCGCAGGAAAATATTTATTACTTTCTCTTCCTCATCTGCTTCACTACCAAACCCTGGGGAAAATACACACTGTCAGCCCACAATAAAATATTTTACTTTTTCATACCCACCTGCAATACTACTGACTACAACTAGTATTATTTCATCATCCCACGTGATCTTATTATATAATACTTGCTAGAGCTGACAAGAATGCAAATAAACAGTTTATAATGTGTTCATATATCTCAACAACACTATATATTTATACATGAACGGCATTTGTTCCTTACAAATTTTCACACAGATTTCATCAGACGTTCTAAAACCTTGATCATAAATGTTACCACTTGGAAAGATCAAAGGATGATGTCAATCAATTAATCGATTCCTTTTTTACACATGTGTGTCCTGTTTATGACTGAGGATGAATATGATTATACATCAGGCAAATATTATACTGAAAAAGACCAAGATTATTTACTAGAATTGTGTTGACTACACAAATATTTTACCATGCACATCTCAGAATAATATATACTAATGATTTCTCCGGGTGCAGACAAAGAAAATCACAATATATACCACCAAAACATGCTAAAGAAAACCTTAGTCTTTCATATTACTGTAGTCTAACCACAGTGATGTGAAAGAATCAAAGCATCTTTGGAGTTTTGAATGTTTGCACGTGATTCCTGCTTCACAAAACCACATACAAAGACAAATAAAAAACCCAACAAAAACAAAAAATACAATGAAGTCTGACTGATACTTTCAAGAGAACAGGATTCAGTGTCAACATCATGACCCCATTCATCACAACAAGCAACATCACAATGTTCTATGGTTAAGGATAATTTAGGTGAGGTGAGGTGAAATTGGGTTTAACATCGTGCTTGAGAATATTTCGCTCATATGACGACGTGCATGCGTGTGTATGTGTATGTGCGGCTGCTTGTACTAGCCCAGACTGAAGCTGGTTGTATAGTGCTAGCCCACTGAGATACCATGCCGCAGTGAAATATGAATACCCCACTCAGACACATTATACTGTGCCAGGCAGACAGGGACTAACAAGTACCATATTTTAACGTCTTTTGGTATGACACGGACGGGGATCGAACCCGCGACCTTCCGCTCTCCGGGCGGACGCTCTAACCACTACAACACGGAGGCGGTCGGAGACTAAAGGATGCCAAATGGTGCCGCTCACTGTTGATTGGATAACAGGCATGTGTCATGTTTCGGCATCAACGCGGCATGTTGAGTCATGAGGCAAGAAAGGTCTGTTCTCGATCAGTTATCTTCAATTATCCGGGAACATCATATCACCATTTTATCAGTCATGTTGAAATTAGTGGGTTACTAGGGTCCTCGAGATTCGATGACTTAGTTTTCAAATTTAGCCACTCCTAATATGTTTCACAATAATATTAGGACACAGGTCACTTAAATGTCAAGATAAATTTCAAACAATGATATGAGTAATGCCCTGAACCCATTTTCTTCCATAGCTTTGTTAGGGAAGCAGCATCATAACGCATCTTCAGTTACTCTCCCATACAAGTGAGTGGAAGCATCTTTCTGACTCGAAATAAAGCAACAGAAAGTGAGAGAGACAATAACTTTTAGCAATATTCCAGCAATATCA
This sequence comes from Haliotis rubra, assembly GCF_003918875.1. Lineage (NCBI taxonomy): Eukaryota > Metazoa > Mollusca > Gastropoda > Lepetellida > Haliotidae > Haliotis > Haliotis rubra. The sequence continues at coordinate 1,818,758 of NW_025765203.1, read as the reverse complement.
AGGCGGCAGACACCAGAAATGGGCTTCACACATTGTACCCATGTGGGGAACCAAACCCGGGTCTTCGGCATGACGAGCGAACGCTTTAACCACAATGCTACCACACCGCCCAAAGCAACAGAAATGAATGGTAAATGATAGAAGCTTGAAGACATAGCACTCTTGATGCCTAACCACTAACTAATTAACAACGCAATTAGAACATCCAAAAACAACAATAACAACCACAATATTCAAACAAAAACCACATTTCATGCCAAAGACGTCCAAACTGACATTGACACAAGAGAGATAACTCTCACCTGGAGGGAGACTACTCCGGCCTCCTTTCTCCTTTTCCTTCCCCTTTCCCTTCAACTTGCTGTACACCTTGCTGAACTTGCCACCATGTTTGTGGCGCTTATGCTGTTCTATCATCTGCACCTATAAGCAATGTATCTATGGTTACGGCCTACCGGTCATATTTCCATGTTCCACATGACCAAGTGATTTGAAACACAAAAATAACCAACCATTTGCAATCCAACTCTCTGGCACACAGTTTCCAGGGACTCTCATTTGCATAATCTAGGCTTCTTTCAACTCTTATCCACAGAAGATATTTTATTGTACAGGAAATTCATACTGAGTAAAATAAGTCTACAGAACAAAATATTACTAGCATGAGTACAGAGACAGCTAAAAGCTTGCTACCAAGTTCTACTTTTTACTACAGAACTGCCATCACACTATCCCTTATTCCCTATGAAGTGATCAGAATGTGACCAGTAACACCCATTATTTCAGCCTATAAAAGCATTGTACAGAGGCCAGAAATAATTTTGGAGTTTGGATAAGAAGATAGAGATAGAAATTTGTCCCCAAATCAATTTGTTCCATAGAAGAACTATGTTTTGTGTTAGGAGGAACTACTTTCGGCATACTCACTTCCTCTGGTGTCTGTGTATACTGGCCCACGCCACTGATGTTGGCCACCTTCTTCATCTCCACCTCCAGTGTGGCCAGGCACATGCTAAGCTTCTCCTCGATGTCGTGCCAGAGGTGCTGCAACAGCATCGAAATGCTTTAGTCAGTCACTGCACTGCACGTGGGCATTATGGTATTCTGGTGATTCATCATGACTTCATATTTATAATTATTTTTCATTAAATACAGATATTAGTGAGCGACTGAGTTAGTTCTAATACTACTTGACCCGTGAAGATCTGGGTTAGAACTGGTCTTTTGTAACCCATGCTTGTCATAAGAGCCGACTAACGATTTGGGTGGTCAGGCTCGCGGACTTAGTTGACACATGTCATTGAATCCCAATTGTGTAGATCGATGCTCATGCTGTTGCTCACTGGACTGTCCGGTCCAGACTTGATCATTTACTGACCGAGGCCATATAGCTGGAATATTGCTGAGTGTGGCATTAAACAACAGACCAACCAACCAATTAATACTACTGGTTATGTCATGGCTTGTTAGCTGGTAGTGGGAGGAAAGGCCCCCGAAACAAAAACAGGCCTCAGAAGTTAAACACTTTGGTGAAACCCACGAGTACAGGGATGGTACTGACAAACCTGGAAAGGGCATGCCAGGATTCGAACCCAGGATTTCTGGCACATCTAAGGGATGAAAGTGTGCACTGTGAAAGACTGACTGACTGAGTTTGGTTTTACGCCGCTTTTAGCAATATTCCAGCAACATCACGGCAGGGGACACCAGAAATGGGCTTCACACATTGTACCCATATGGGGATTCAAACCCGGGTCTTCGACGTGACAAGCCAACGCTTTAACCATTAGGCTAAGCCACCGCCCCTCACAGTGAAAGAAGGAGAGACAGAATACTTAGGGGTATTAGGAGAAATCTCGTGAGAGGAATATCAGTAGAGAGGGCATGAGAGTGTCAGTCAATAGAGGAGAGGTAGAGAGAATGTCAGTAGAGAAGGAGAGAGAGAAAGGTTTTCAATTGAGAGAGGGAGTGAAAGTGTTCAGAAGAAATGACCGCTTACAACATTGGACATGGCAGGAGCTTTGTCCGAGAGGAACAGGCTTGCTTCGTTGTAAAGGAGTTTAACGCTGTGTAGCAGGTCGGACACTTGACTCCGTAGTGTGGGCTGAAACAAGGACGGTCATCTTACATACAACACAAATCAGAGCTACAAGCATGTGGATATCTCCTTAGCAGCAAACACGACAGCCGCAAACATGATGTAAAGGATAAAATACAACTCCAAGGTCTTGGTCGGGATTGTAAAACCCTCGAGCAGCAGGGACGGAGCTTGTAAAACCAAGGGCTTACAAAACCTAGGTTATGAAATGGTCAACATTTAACCTGATATGAGGTTTCGAAACGTGTACTTCAAAACCTGGGTTTAGAAATGATCGGTGCAAAGTCACGACAGAGGTCTACCTGATTCTGGAAGGAACCTACTGTACTGCAGAGAAAATCGGAGATAGGTTTATAAAACAGTACCCAGCAGGTGTAAACAGTACAAGCTGTAACGTTTGATGATGACAGACACAGATCAGGTAAACCGTAGTTGATGTTGTACCCATCAGCGTCAACTCGGTTCAAATCTAAATCAACGCAGCCAGAACTATGGCATTGGCAACTGTTTCATTTCAATAAATGTGTTTGAATCTGGCACCACGAAACCATAGTCTAGTCTTACTAGTTAATATGTTCACCAGTAGTGACATGCATTCAGCAATGAATATCCACCCAGCTATTTTCACCATCTAAGATAGTTTTCACCAGATACATTTTTCCTGCAGGCCCTTCAATCCCATTACACCACAGAGGTAAAAAGGATCACTGATACCATTACTAGGTGCTGATTTTACAAACTGTACTCTATAATCTCAATCATTCAATACACAAATAACACCGTGCCACTCAAATATTCTCTGAATGACAAGCAAATTATCACAAAATATCAACTAGTCACGACATTCTTGTTAAGCATTATAAACAACTGAAATGCTAGAACATGCAGATCCAAACATAACTGCTGTTAGGACATAATCACATTTCAAATGTTAATTAAATTAAAACAGGGACTTGCATGCACAATAATATAAAATCAAGAATAAAATCTAAATTTGGAGGCATCTGAAATAACTGAAAGAAAGCTACAAACAATCTATGGTGCACTTATACAAGCAATAATTAAATTAAATTAATCAACACGAAACGGATAAAATAAAATTTCCTAAAAACTTGGGGGTGAATTAATGACACAGAAATCAAATGGCAAACTCTACAAGATAACAATACTACTAGTGACACAAACCTGGTAGGTCTCAGGCTCCGAAGACTCAAGCTGATGTGGGAGAAAAAAATTGAAATCATTTTAAATTTTTTTTCTGTGTTTTACCAAATTTGAATTTTTAACACACCTTTGCCCACTCATCTGTGGAACCTGTAGAAGCTCACCTCACCCATCCATGACTGTATTTAAACAATAAAGTCTAATTTTTTATCCATAAAAACCCATCTGACATCTAACAGTCATAAAAAGTCAATTAATTGGGATCAATAGATAAATTTGGAAACAATTGTGAAAACCACATAATGGAAATGTCAATCCACAGTTTTTGATCACTTCTCTCTGAGCACTGTCCTGAACTACTGCCTTACTGAAGAGAAAGTAACAGATAATCACCTCGGGAAGTTTTCCTGAAGGGTACAGACGATCCAAACAAGACGACGCTTGTTGGGCAAGGGGAAATAACTCTTGTTCTATTGTACTGTGACTTCGGGCAGCTACCTTCACACTGAAAGAAAAAAACAACTTCTTTCAGCAACAGAAATCAGAACTTAGCTATGTCAGCAATTTCCATAAGGTTATAGTACATTTACTGGAGAGCCTGGTAAACAGGCCAGTGTCTTGCAGGGATGAGAATGAAGTTTTGAGAAAAACTCTGAAAACTAGCCGGGGGCAAAATCAATGCCAAATTATACAGATTTAGACGATTCACAAAAATGACCCTTGGCCTTATGAAATTCCCGGAATTAAGCGGATCCGCAGAAAATTCTTATCCCTGGTCTTGGAATGTCCTCCTCCCATGAAGATCTGAGTCACAACTGGTCTTCAGCCAACCAGGTTTATCTTTAATGGCAACTAATCAAATCAGTTTGTCGGGATTACTGACTTGGACGTACACGTCATTGTATCCCTACTGCATCCACCAAATGCTCATTATTTCGATCACTGGATTGTCTAGTCAAGACTTGATTATTTACCGACCACAACCGTACAGCTTTGATACAGCTCGGTGCTGCATTTGACAACAAACAAACATGACCACCATGAGTCAATGCTTATTGTATTGTTTTATCCCCTTCTTACCATCGTATGAGCGACGCTGCTGCCTCCACAAAGTTAAGCAATATGTGAGCTTCATCTTCTGACAAAGGTGCTGGCTGTGGACTGATTGACCGGTCTATCTTCTGCTTCTCGGACCACGATTTTAACACATTCTCGAAAGTCTGTAACACAAATATTGTATTACCAACAGATAGAAACCACAAGTTGAAAAGCCACATTAATGGATAAGCATTTACAACACTTGAATTCTATGAAAAACAATTATGAGACAATACAGGCAATGAAATATAACAATCAAAATCAATAATTTCTTGGCATCATCTGTAGATGAAGGTTAGGCCCAAATTGTTACAACCAAACCATGAAGTTAGATCACAAGGGTGAAACGTCATTATCAAATGAAGCCAAGACTTGTTCTATTTCTTAAATCCAGACGGGTGCCTCATCAACTGACCCTGTCTCTTGTGAGCATCTGGGCTCGATTCTTGTGTACGATGCGGATGAAGCCGGGAGGCTGTGTCCATGCCTCCCCATCTACCTGCACAGGTACGCCCTCGTCCCCCAGGATGGTGATCTTCACAGTCCGACACTGCAACACCAACATCCACTATACATACTCACAAGTCACCCAGTTATGAATCTCAAGCTAGATAACTTGTTCTAGCATCTGCACTTAATGGCTCAATTTCACACATCTTCAACAATATTTTGGCCTCTATGATACATAATGGGGCATATGCACTCACTTTAGCTTTCTGTTGATGCAATAAAAAACTTATTATCACTTACGACTTGATAATTGAAACTTTGGGGAGAACAATACCAAACAGAGAACATTTGCCATATATGGAATGTAAACAATTGCTGCGTACATCGAAAACTGGCACACACAGTGTTGTCGGTGTTTGCCGAACTGGTTTCAGTCACAAGTTGCATGTATGTTTTTGCACCAGACACAAGCGTCATTTGTCTAGGGCTGAGTTCTGTCTCCAAAGGAGCTCTAGGATATTCGTAAAGAGCACTCCAAGGGATATAACTCTATGGGGTTAACTTGAAATAATGTTCGGTAAGGGGCGCAAGAGTCGATTTAATGCATGCTGCATTAATTCATTCAAACTTTTTAATTTAATATTGTAACCTAAATAAGTAATCTTTTTTAAATAAATTATTTGGTAGCTTCCCTGAGGGCTGATAGTTAGTACTATTGAGAGAAATGCATTATTTATTTTTAGAAAATTGTGGTGTGAAATAGTGCCTTGAAAAGTTTTTTGAACGACAAATGAATTCCAAATGTCAACTGTTTTCATTGATTTTATAACTCCTAGAACCAACTCCTGGCAGTTACTGAAGCCAGTAGTTTAGCTTAAAAGCTCTCTTCTTACATCAGAAGTAAAGTTCTGATCCTGTTAGCTTGATGAATATTTACATATTCCCCGCAAGGAGGGAAATCAATCTCTGACCACTAGTAGGAGTGGTTGTCAGTTTAGCTTTACGCCACACTTACCAATATTCCAGCTATATGGCCTCGGTCTGTAAATAATCAAGTCTGGACCAGACAAAAATCCAGTGAGCAACAGCATGAGCATCCATCTACGCAAATGGGATACGATGACATGTGTCAACCAAGTCAGTGAGTCTGACCACCCGATCCCGTTAGTTGCCTCTTACAACAAACATGGGTCTAACCCGGATCTTCACGGGTCCTCTGACCATTAGAACACATCCCTTATGCCAAACCACACACGTTCACCTCATTCAAACTGAACAGCTGCCTTCTATCAATCTCTTTTCTGTTTAATTCTTTTGTATTGGGAAAATAATTTCGTTGAAGCAGTATCGTGATATATATATGATTCTAATGTATCCTGCGAGAGGGTTTATACCATGCATCTCCTCCACCATTTGACCCTAAACAGTCCAACTAGTCTACATGCCACCCTAATATATACAATCATTTTGTTCTGATTACACAACCAACAGACATAATACTTGTAAAGAGATCTCAATACACCAGGAAATCATTACCCAATCACTAGTTCCCCCGGTCTTATTAGAGCCATGCCTACCTGACAGATTCGATGATGTTGAATGTCGATGACCCTTGACACAGCCATCTGCACTCCCCCAAACACAGCTACCACTTCAAGAATCTTGTCATCAAAGCTTGGGGCAGTGAAGTTCTGGAAAAGTTTCAATGCTGTCAATTTTTACGAACATACAAGACTATGGCATCAGGGTACAATGTGTCACAGAATCAGTCTAGTAAAAGCTGAAAGTGGTTTTTAGCTTCATCAACCAGGTAGTCCATAGTCAGCATATCTGAACCATCCAATCCACAGTACAGTAGAAATATTCCACTATCAGTGCAGTGGCTTCTATATTCTCAATTTAGACACTTCAAGCATTTCTGATCTGATTTGTTATAATGCAAATGAATGCAACTGGGCAGTTCCAAATGGAGCATGATAAAGACAGTGATATATCTATGTCAGTAAGTACTGAAACAGATTCATTTTGAAAACCGACATTTGCTTGGCCCAACACTTTCCATCTTGACTGAGAAGTCCAAGTTCAAATGATAGAATCTATAGACAGTTTGTCACATCTTGGCAGAGATTTTGATTTTGAGAAAAATTAAATTGATTACCGGTAAATGAGATTGGGATCAACTATGATGTACAGATTGCAAAATCATTACTGCATTACAATTCATAAGGAACATTAACACCATGGATAATAAAGTGAAGTATTCTTACTATATCTTCTTTGGTACCACCCCAGAAATTTGCCCCTCCACCATAACTGAAAATAAACAGAAAACAGTAAATACAGGCAGAATGAGAAAATAGGCAAATAAATATATAGAACTATCACTATCAGCAAATGATTCTCACACCAGTTACTCTCCTCTGACCGGTGAATGATGAGGAAAGAATGCTCTTCCCCCAGATACATATCTTCACAGTAGGATATTCCAATAGTGAGAATATGTCTGGCCACAGGCAGCAAGTTTACAACTGTATCACAATGTGGACGACAGCATGAGCAAGGATCTGCAAATGATCAGCAGTTTTGACCAATCAGTGAGCCCTTGTACCAAAGCAATTAGCAAGCCAACCAATCAGCACTTGATCCACAGATATTAGAAATATTGCCCAGTCAATCAACAAGTAAACAATCAAACAGACATTTTCTCCAATCAATCAGCCCAAAACTCCAATCAGTCAACAATTGTGCCCAAAAAAACAACACATGTCCTCAGTCAACTGACTTCTGTCCCTCAGCAATCAACAACTGTGCCAAGACAACGGACAACTGTGCCCACACAATCAACAGTCCTGCCTAAGGTCTGTCTTCCTTCTTCCTGTCAGTGATGTCATCATGCCTGAACTACTTTCCATGCAACTGACCTTGGAATGTTGAGAATGACGATCCCCTTAAGACTTGGCAGTGGAATTCTCTGTCCATCGCACTCCAGGAGAACTCTCTGGTCCAGGTTTTTGAAGGTGCGATGTAGGATCTCCTTGCTGGCCAGTACTCCATACCACATCAGATTCTTCGTCCGACTCCGACACTTCTCCGGGTGCTCGTCCCTCTTCATCTGGAACTCCAGGTTTATCTTGGCATCGAGACCAATCCCGAAGTAGTTGTTCATGACACACCTCTCTGTGTACAGCTCTCTGAAGGATACACAACAAGAAATATTTCACTGAAAGTTATTAGACAATCACATCTGAAAATAACTACAATGTCAACAGTAGTTTATATTCATTTTCAAATTAACGAAAGCACAACAAAGGAAAATGGGCTACATCATTCCACAATGAGAGCGATAGTTCATCTAATAAAGAGGATTGGTGATAAACTGGTCATAGTGCTAAGCATGCTGCAAGCAATTCTAGCAATGGTACACAAGATGTCACAACAAATTTTACGGAGGGATAACAACATATGGATGGACAACTTCTGTATTACAGTGAAAGTGACGTTTCGGTGTAGGTTAATATGGTGATTAATACATAAGAGGGCGAAAATATCAGGGTTCATATTTTTCATACGATGCCCTAGGGCAAAATATCACTTTGTCATGGTGAGTAGATTTGGGTTTATTTTCCTCAGTTTGATGACTTCGGTAATAAATAGAATAGCATTTTTGTGCCCATATCATACTATGTTTACAACACTTGTGCCTAAAAATCGGTATATCCTTTGCTCTCACTCAGGAAATACCAACATTTAGACATTCGTGCTGTAAACATAGTATGACATTGGCACTCATATAATATCCTCTATGAATGTTAGAAACATCACTCTCTCTGTAACAAAGAAGTTGTTCATCCATATATTGTTATGCTGCCTCACTTCTCCAACTGTCAAATGCTTCTAAAGGAAGTTAAATCTTACGGAATATCTTCTTCTAATAGCGGTGATGCTGCAGCACAGAGGGCGTCAGCGTTGGCCAGAGCACCTTGCTGATGAAGCTGCCTCCACCCAGTGTCTTGGCCAGACTGCTGCTCATCCCTGGAGCAGACGACAAGGCAGCCATTTTGAATTGCCATTATTTTATTTTTAGCATTTATTTAGAATTTGAGTTCATTCATTTTGCATTTTTCATCCTCATCAACACCATAAAAACATTTCCACAAGATAAGGAATTATAAATTTCATGAAGAGTCACAGTGTGTACATTTCTCATTCATTGGAAAGCAGATTCTGTTCTAGCAAATAATGGGAAATTTTGTGATAAAAGATTACAACAACAAAAATCTAATACAAACTTAAAAACTGAATTACTTCAATTTTAGCAACGCGTAATTATAAACGTGGAATTACAATATATATCTTCATCCAAAGAATATTTATCCAAATCATCCATAAGGCCAAACATTTATTTCACAAGACTTCAAAACAGACGGATTATTTACTATGCCCTGGCCCAGACCAAGATGGCAGCCACTCACCTGGCAGCATCATGTGGTGGTCAAGGATGGGCAGTCCAAGAGTTGGGGGGACATTCAGGGTGTCTTTGGAGGGACTCCTGTCACGGCCGCGGGTACAGAGGTTGGAGCCCACGCTGGCGGAGCGGTTAAACGTACTCATGCTGCTGATCCTCCGTGACGACGGACCTCTTGGAGAGCGAGATCCATCTGACACAAAATATGTAACATTTAACAAATGTAATATACATCTTGTAAAATATCCCACACTTTTGTGCCATCTTAAAAACAAATTCTGTTAGGCAATACACAATAAATAATTTTTGATAATAATAATAATGTTAAATTATCAACACTAACATTGAGAGGGTAAACAATTAGCTATGCTGTCTGCGTCCAGAAGCTTACTGGACTGAAAGAAATTGTACAAGACTCGGGCTTCTGACTAGTGGCTATGGCCATAGATGAGCTATGAAGTTTTGAGACAGTATTCCTTGTATTTTCTGGTTGTAACTGTCACAAATTTGACATTTCTCAATGACATGATCAAAACCGTGCTAACATATTCTAAACAAGTCAAAGTGTTGTCAGATAACAGCACTCACCTATACGACTTGGAGCCGGTGGAGGTGGAGGAGGAGGAGGTTCCATTGTGAATATTGAGAAGCTTGGTGCCGACCGAGACGTCGTTCCATCTGTCAAGCCAGCATTCTCCAGGTCCCGATTATCTGCCCCTGCTCCAAGCATCATCTGTCGTGTCTGCTCATTTTGTTCATCGACAGCTGCAATGTAAGGGGCTCTGTGTGAATCAGGCAGAGTAGAAATCACAGTTGCTGCATCACTGAGTGGATTCATGGGTCAGCACATCCTATAGGCATGAGGAACCTGAGTTAACTATGCCCAGTCTAGGTGAAGGATGTGTGAAATCCCCCGAGCCAATCACATCAGTTTTCTTAAGTGATGCAGCTTTATATAATATAACAAATTCAGACACTTCAATAGAACAAAATAGGAAACCTGGACTGCATGCCATTGTGAAAAACATCCTCATCACTACAATGATCCCAAACATGAGTTTACGATCACTTTAGCCCTAAGATCCCTTTGTATAACAGTACCCTGCACAAGCCACCTCACACGGCACTGTGTAGTTGCCACTGCACTCAAAGTACAGGCTGCATCAGATATCCACAATATATGCAGCACAGCCTTTATTATTTTCCATTCAGAACTGCTAGGTTGTGTTAGTTTTCAGATAAAGATATCAGAGTTGATGCTCTGAATGCTCAACTCACTGGTTCCAAGAACACAGAAGAAACAGCAGTGTTGGGCTAATTAGAAAGTTCCGTGACCTCATATATAGAGTTTGTCATCTCTTCACAAAGAGAAGATAACATGCTATTGCTGCACTGCTGTGACCAACCTGTTTAATTGAAGTGATCCTACCTTTTTCTGTGTGTTCTATTATCTGACGCACTGCTTTCTTCAAGCTGTTGGCTCGTGACATCAAGGCATCGCGGGGTCGGAATATGGCCTGAAGAAACACCGAGGAGGATCATGTTAACTCATAACTTGCATCTTGCAAAAAACATTCCGATTATTACACATGTAACAAATTCTGTATGGCTACAACATTAATAATTGGTAATCATTTTTATGGTTTAAAGATCAAATATAGTATGCAGCAGAGAGAGGTTGTTTGGTTCTGGCACAGTCAGGCTGGCAAGGTTCATCATCAGCTCAGGGCCCTTGGCCCTGGTACACGCAGCCCAGACAGCGTCTAGTCAAACCAACCAAGAACTTTCCAGAGAAAATGGAGACAGCCCAACACTGCAGCATTCTGCATTACCCAGTGGGTCAGAATGGCTGTGCTTCTGTTGGAGAACCAGGGCACTCTCTTGATCTCTTGGCACAGATAAGGAGAGTGCCCTCGATCAGGAGGTACCAAACCAGGGCACCAAGAACAATTGGGAGTCAGGATGACAGTATACTGTGATGAAGGAGGGGTTATTATGATTATATTATATCAATTATAAAAATAACCCTTCTTTCTTCACTACCAGATTCCAACCGACATGCAGACAAACCACTGTAGTTGACTTACAGATCTGACTTTGATGGGCCCAGTTATCTCCCCTGGGACGATGTCTCTCTCGGGGGAGCCAATCACAGGCTCCTCCACAATCTCTTCCTCTTCCTCCGGCTCCTATAACATGATCCAGACATGAGGAACAGAACAATTCAACATCAGTTGGGTATTCATCATAAACAAATATCTGCTTACGGACCATTCATAATTTATAGCTAGGGGGGTGGGAGGGGGTTGGGGGTGATGACGATTTTTATGGAGAAGCATGTACAATGTGAATGAGTGCCCCTAAGATTTATGTACAAAGTAAGTGACACCCCCTGCATGTCATGTACAAAATCAATGATCCCCCCCCCTCTAATTTTTAAGCATAATTTTTTGAATATATTCATGTACAGAATAGCTGACAAACCAACCCCACCCCAACCCCCAACCCCGAACATGTATACAAAATTGATGACCCACCTACCTTCCCAGAACAAAATGGGTGAAACAAACCACCACCACCCCCCTTAAAATCATCATCACCCCCTAGCCATAAATTAAACGGTCCCTTATTGCAATGTTGGCCCGTGTGTACTTACCTCTGTGGAAACCTTTGATTCCTGGTTAAGAGTCTTCAACAACCCTTCAAGTTTTTCATTTAACACAGCACACTGCAACAAACAGACAACCAGTTGAATACACTTCCTACTGCAAGCAAGAGTGACAACAGTATAAGAATCCATACCGAAACGTCGCATCATGTACATAAGTAAGTATAAAAGAAGTTGTTATCCATAAAGAATGTATATAGAGACATTGGGTTTTGTAAATACATGCTTTCTGCATTTGCGTTCGATCCAATCAACAAATACTGAGGTGGTGAACTACTGCGTGGCTGGAGACTGTCGTTCATCCAAGTACAAAGCAGGACTTGAAACTCACAATCTGAGTTTGCACCGGTTTCCGTCCGATCCAGCCATCCGAGAAAAATGGATGCAGTTTGTTTGCAACCCCACCACCCACAGACATAATAACATGTCATGTGTACAAGTATCACACCAGCCTGTCTGTGTAATAATATTACATGATGTGACAGAGACAGAACTCAGGTGCACGAGCCATAAATCAATGTATTTTGTTTATGGTGTATAACCTGATAGGTGTTAAGTTCAAATTGCATGTGGTCAATGATTGAAGTTGTGTATTGCATATTGTCATAAGCAGACAGGCAGGCAGACACATAGGTGTCAATAAAACAGACACTGAGTTTTGTCTGTGACAGAGTGCTGGGGTGAAATTAGTGAATCGTTTGAACTCTGATTTCGAGGGGGGGTTTCATCGGCGTCTTCCCACTTCACCCAACTCCTATTTTTCAACTTTATAAGTTGAATTTGCATTTTTGATAATTTGTTACTGTAAGTCCATACCGAAAGGTATCAGAATCTGCAAAGTTGTGTTTTGCGTTGCATGTGACCTTTAAACAAAACAAAACTGAAGAATTTAACAATCTAACTTGTATTATCTATTATCCATATAAAATGAGAGAAAAGGGAAAGAGATCCTTACGTGCCCACACCTATTTTTGTGATGAGCAAACACTATAGTTTAGTGTATAGTTTATAGTTAAAAATTAGGTGGAGGGTACGTAAGGAACTCTTACCGAGAAAAGTTGGAAAAATAAAAAATAGGTAATTAAAATTCTAAAAAAAATCCTGTACAGCTATACATACTTATGTTACTGATATTTTTCACTGGGGGTGTAAGATAATCTATGCAGGTAGACAGGTAAATGCTATGAATTTTTCAGAAATTATTTTCCCTCTTTTCGTTCACGCCTTCATACCTGTTTAGAATATGCATATTAATATGTATATGGGCCTGTGACCTTCATATGTAATAAACACTTTGATGATGACACTTGGCCAGAAACCTGCCAGTCAATATATCGCAATATGTATTGCAATATCTCTTACATTATTGCAATATATCGCAATATGAGAATCAGGGCAATATCCAGCCCTACTCCTCATGCCGAAGACCTGGGTTCGATTCCCCACATAGGTACAATGTGTGAAGCACCTTCCTGGTGTCCCCCTACTGTGATATTGCTTGAATATTGCTAAAAGCGGCATAAAACCAAACTCACTTATATAGCTGAACACTGGATGGACAAAAACAGATTCTCTCCCTTTGACCATTCATGGTCAAACATGAGTTATGCCCCTTTGACCACAGAGATTTCTAAATGCATGTAAGATCAAGGCAGCAGACATGAGAATGTCAAGAACTGGCAGCAAACAACAATGTGGCAGTCAATAGCCTGAGCAACAGTTTTCTCTTCAGGTATTTTACACATTACAAAATGTAACCACAGAATTGTCATTAATGATGGGGACCTAGATCATCATCATCATCATCATCATCATCATCATCATCATCATCATCATCATCATCATCATCATCACCAGATCCTTACCTTCATGGCTATTGATTCTCCCTCAGGCTCTTCCTTCTCAGGCTCCTCTTCATGAGAGTCTCCTACTTTGGCTACAAAATCTTTGACAGTTTCACATAAAACTCTGAAACAAAAAACAACATGCTCTTGTTTCAACAGGAAAATGAAACTGGATCCTAAATTTTTAGATTACATTTAACAAATTAAGATTCTTAAATCTATACATCCCATAACATCTTATACAAAGCTCTCTCTGGGATATAGTGAACATCTCAAACATAAATATTCTGTTGAGGTTGAAGGAGGTTGAGGGAGGATGAAGGAGGTTGAGGGAGGTTGAAGGAGGTTGAGGGAGGATGAAGGAGGTTGAGGGAGGTTGAAGGAGTGAGGAGGTTTTATGCCACTTTTAGCAATATTCCAGCAACATCACGGCAGGGGACACCAGAAATGGGCTTCATACACTGTACCCATGTTGGGAATCGAACCCGGTCTTCTGCATGACGAGCAAACGCCTTAACCACTAGGCTACGACACTGCCCCGGGCGTTGAAGGAGGTTGTGGCAAGTTGAAGGAGGTTGGGGGAGGTTGAAGGAGGTTGTAAGTTGAGGGAGGTTGAAGGAGGTTGAGGGAGGTTGAAGGAGGTTGAGGGAGGTTGAAGGAGGTACTCACTTGGCAGAGGATATCACAACCTGATGATCTTCGGAATGAAGTATTTTGGACAGATGGGCAGCGACAGAGTCCTCATACTGGGAGATGGGATCAGTCTACAAGGAGAGAAGGACACCATTACACCAACACTGCGTCAGTAGAACACTCAACTCAGCAGCAACATAATCATTCCATCAGCCCAGGGTCTTATTAAATGTACCATTCAATTTGATTGGCCCATGTAATTAGCGAATCACATTTCATCTTACAGAATGTTTTTCATCATTATTAAGGTAGGTATTATAGCAAATGTACACAGTAAAACATAAAAACAGTTCTTGAGATTGTACCACTAATTGTTCAGATGAGTATAGGATTTACTTCTATTCATTATAAGGATCATATTAACAATTTGGCTGTTTATAACTTGCAGTAAAATCAAACTGCGTCAAGAAGGCTTGTTCATGTTTCAGACAAGATACACTATTGACATACAGAACCACTTAATAATTATCATCGCTATTGTTATTATTAAAAATTCTAATGCTGTGATTCTAAATGCTGTGATTCTAAATGCTGATTGGTTTATTGAAGCCATATGTCATCACAGTGCTTCATTGTTGAGAACTATATGATGACATTTTAACAGAGATGTGGTCAATGAAGTGGTGATTAACACATTTTGTGAACGACTCATTTCAACCCCAGATATTGATACAGGCACTGATGTAAAGTGGCTGATATTTCTGGGGTATGCGCACCTGTTGAGACAGTTTCCTTGGGGGTGGCATAGTTCCCTCATACGTCCATATACTCCAGCTGAAACAGCAATGGTATTCCTCAACAAACATGCCAGAATTAACTAAAATAGTTCAAGCTCTTTATATTTAAAGTCTCCTCGCATAATCTGGTCACACATTTTCTATGCCATTTCACTCTGTACATTCTAAAACACAGCAGTGAAACACTTTAGTTGAGTGATGAATTACACCCCAATCACCGATTGTACGGCTATATCACTAATGCTATAAAAATTAATGTAATTAAGTTTGAACGGATAAAACCAGATTCGTTGATTGCACGAAATCCAACCCACCAGGCTGTGACATCCCCCAGCAAGGTCACACAGCAAGGTCACACACTGCCAAGCTAATATTCTGTCAGCTCTAACAAACAGCAAAGTGGTAGGACCATAGCCTATGGAATTCATGTGTGTGATTCTTTGAGCACAGTAACCACACCAACGGATACTCACCGATCTAACTTTGAGCACAGTAACCACGACAACGGATACTCACCGATCTAACATTGAGCACAGTAACCACGACAACGGATACTCACCGATCTAACATTGAGCACAGTAACCACGACAACGGATACTCGGGCGATCTAACATTTTAATCCACGCATAACGGATACTCACCGATCTAACATTGAGCACAGTAACTGGACGTAACGATGTCACCGCATCTAACATTGAGCACAGTAAGTAATGCATAACGGATACTCACCATCTAACATTGAGCACAGTAAACCATAACGGATATTCACCATCTAACATTGAGCACAGTCCCAAACGGATAGCACCCCTAGTTTCTTGGCAGCTGGAAGTTTAGTGTATCGCTATCAAATGTCTCTTCCCTAGAACCCGCAAATCAGCCCCAAACGGTAGCACCCTTATTTGGCACTGAAACATTACAAGGTTACAAATCAGCAGCTTTAATTCCATGCAAATTTGACACTCGTTCACACATACAACTAAAATATTACTCAGTCTATTAAATATTCCTCAATCACACAGACTATTTACTATTCCACAGTCAGACAGATACTATTAAATATTCCTCAATCACACAGGCTATTTACTATTCCACAGTCAGACAGATACTATTAAATATTCCTCAATCACACAGGCTATTTACTATTCCACAGTCAGACAGATACTATTAAATATTCCTCAATCACACAGACTATTTACTATTCCACAGTCAGACAGATACTATTAAATATTCCTCAATCACACAGGCTATTTACTATTCCACAGTCAGACAGATACTATTAAATATTCCTCAATCACACAGACTATTTACTATTACACAGTCAGACAGATACTATTAAATATTTCTCAATCACACAGACTATTCACTATTCCACAGTCAGACAGATACTATTAAATATTCCTCAATCACACGGACTATTCACTATTCCACAGTCAGACAGACACTATTAAATATTCCTCAATCACACAGACTATTTACTATTCCACAGTCAGACAGATACTATTAAATATTCCTCAATCACACAGGCTATTTACTATTCCACAGTCAGACAGATACTATTAAATATTCCTCAATCACACGGACTATTTACTATTCCACAGTCAGACAGATACTATTAAATATTCCTCAATCACACAGACTATTTACTATTCCAC
This sequence comes from Haliotis rubra, assembly GCF_003918875.1. Lineage (NCBI taxonomy): Eukaryota > Metazoa > Mollusca > Gastropoda > Lepetellida > Haliotidae > Haliotis > Haliotis rubra. The sequence goes on along the minus strand of NW_025765203.1, from coordinate 1,801,889 downwards.
AGTCAGACAGATACTATTAAATATTCCTCAATCACACAGACTATTTACTATTCCACAGTCAGACAGATACTATTAAATATTCCTCAATCACACAAACTATTTACTATTCCACAATCAGACAGATACTATTAAATATTCCTCAATCACACAGACTATTTACTATTCCACAGTCAGACAGATACTATTAAATATTCCTCAATCACACGGACTATTTACTATTCCACAGTCAGACAGATACTATTAAATATTCTCAATCACACAGACTATTTACTATTCCACAGTCAGACAGATACTATTAAATATTCCCTCAATCACACAGACTATTTACTATTCCACAGTCAGACAGATACTATTAAATATTCCTCAATCACACAGACTATTTATTTATTCCACAGTCAGACAGATACTATTAAATATTCCTCAATCACACAGGCTATTTACTATTCCACAGTCAGACAGATACTATTAAATATTCCTCAATCACACAGACTATTTACTATTACACAGTCAGACAGATACTATTAAATATTCTCAATCACACAGGCTATTTACTATTCCACAGTCAGACAGATACTATTAAATATTCTCAATCACACAGACTATTTACTATTCCACAGTCAGACAGATACTATTAAATATTCTCAATCACACAGGCTATTTATTATTCCACAGTCAGACAGATACTATTAAATATTCCTCAATCACACAGACTATTTACTATTACACAGTCAGACAGATACTATTAAATATTTTTCAATCACACAGACTATTCACTATTCCACAGTCAGACAGATACTATTAAATATCTCTCAATCACACGGACTATTCACTATTCCACAGTCAGACAGACACTATTAAATATTCCTCAATCACACAGACTATTTACTATTCCACAGTCAGACAGATACTATTAAATATTCCTCAATCACACAGGCTATTTACTATTCCACAGTCAGACAGATACTATTAAATATTCTCAATCACACGGACTATTTACTATTCCACAGTCAGACAGATACTATTAAATATTCCTCAATCACACAGACTATTTACTATTCCACAGTCAGACAGATACTATTAAATATTCTCAATCACACAGACTATTTACTATTCCACAGTCAGACAGATACTATTAAATATTCCTCAATCACACAAACTATTTACTATTCCCACAATCAGACAGATACTATTAAATATTCTCAATCACACAGACTATTTACTATTCCACAGTCAGACAGATACTATTAAATATTCTCAATCACACGGACTATTTATTTTATTCCACAGTCAGACAGATACTATTAAATATTCCTCATTCACACAGACTATTTACTATTCCACAGTCAGACAGATACTATTAAATATTCCTCATTCACACAGACTATTTACTATTCCACAGTCAGACAGATACTATTAAATATTCTCAATCACACAGACTATTTACTATTCCACAGTCAGACAGATACTATTAAATATTCCTCAATCACACAGACTATTTACTATTCCACAGTCAGACAGATACTATTAAATATTCCTCAATCACACAGACTATTTACTATTCCACAGTCAGACAGATACTATTAAATATTCCTCAATCACACAGACTATTTACTATTCCACAGTCAGACAGATACTATTAAATATTCCTCAATCACACAGACTATTTACTATTCCACAGTCAGACAGATACTATTAAATATTCCTCAATCACAGACTATTTACTATTCCACAGTCAGACAGATACTATTAAATATTCCTCAATCACACGGACTATTTACTATTCCACAGTCAGACAGATACTATTAAATATTCCTCAATCACACAGACTATTTACTTTTATTCCACAGTCAGACAGATACTATTAAATATTCCTCAATCACACAGACTAT